>NC_136068.1:1466973916-1467213916 GCF_964261635.1 Lissotriton helveticus
CCCCCCCCACCCGCAGACCCTCCCTCCCCCCCCCTGCAAGGGATGACTGGCCGGGCGGCCGGCACACTCGAAACAACACCATCTCACAGCTAGCGGCCCCCGCGACTCATCCACACACACCGGCTCACATGTGTACCGCACCCTCACTTCACGTACGCACGACACCTGGACATGGGGCTTAGACAACCGGATCCGCAACGCAGCACCCCCTTCCCCCTTTGGAACTCAGGTTCCCTTTATCCCCTAATTTCAATATTATTTCCCCCCCTGATTCGGAGGTCAGTTCTGCAGATAGTCGCCCCCTAGTTGACTGTGCAGCACACTAGCAACAGCTGAACACGTACATGAACACACGCCACGCGGCGTCCCGGGCCGCAGCCCTCCATCATACTGAGTTCACGACCGGGAAGCTTACATAGGCGCCAGCGCGATGGCACAGAACACACTGACATCTCTGACCGGCGAGGTAGGCTCCTTGGAAAAATGGCGCATTGTAGCACCTAATGGAGGGCAGGGGGCACCTCGGGGAGCTCCGCTCAGGGGCGCCCCCTGCACGAATGGGGGTCCCGGACGCTCTGGCGAGATAGATGACGCAGCATATGATGGTGTGTGATGAGAGACTGTTATTTTGTGGCAACACTGGGATTACCCCCATCACAGCCGATCACACCACTTGCTGATGATTGACTTTACCGGATTTCGGCTGATGTAACAGCTCTCACAAATTATGTATAAACAGATCATCCTTTTGTTTCCTACTTGTATTATGCTCACGATACAGTAACTGTATGTTAAATGTTTCAATAAAACATATAAAAAAAAAATGAAACGTTTTTGACGCTGTTTGCGTGGTCCCATAATGAAATCACGCAAGTCAGCACCTTCTTGAAGTAAAGTTAGGTGTTGCTTAATTTCTGCCAGTGTGGATGTTTGTAGCCATTGAAGGCAGAGCTTGCCCACACTGTAAGTAGTTACTATCCCTGGATGTTGTCTTTGGGAATATCTAGGGTCTGGCCTGGTCAATTTGAACCCCTGTATTTTGTTCAGGAATCTGTCTTGACAGTTATTTGTGTCTGTGGGCCAGATCAACCATTGTTTCCAATCAGGATGTGTTCTGTTCTGGTTTAGAATATGGTTCACGTCTATCTCAACATCTATAGAGCTATTACTGTTCGTTGTTGGCTTTGGAATAGACGGTTTGTTTAAGTCTTTGATTTTGGCTAAGACAAGACAGGTAGTTTGTTGAATAGTGTCATTCAAGAATATAATTTGTTCTGGGATCATACAGGCTCTGAACAATGATTCTATACCTTGTACTTGCCAATCTTTTGTACCCCAAACAGTTTTTGTTTCAATGTTATTGTTCCAGAAATCAAAACCAAATGTATTCATTTGCTCAAAAAATGAATCTGAATATATCAATTTCGTGTTTGTAAGCATGGTCTTCATACCTGTCTTATTCAACAATTTGAAATAAAATGTTTCTGCATTACTTGTGTTAAACCCTGAAAAATATGCATATTTATCATAAAATGTTTTAGAACTACCCTTTGGTGGAGTAGCACAATGTTCCCATTGGTTATAATTTAAAACATTTCTAGGTTGTGCAGATTTATGGAGATAATGGTTACCATAGTGGTTGTAGCAGAACATTTGATCATAATTAGACGAACCCTGCAAATAATCATGTTCTATAAATTTAGCAGACATTACTAGGTCAGACATCATATCATTTATACTTTCAAAGTCCCAATCATCAGCAAATGTGCTTGGTTTTACAAAGTCACTTAATGAGATCTTAAATTGATGTGGATACTTCAGGATTTCAACCGGGCCATAGATTTCATAATCAGTATTGTCCCATGCTACACCGCCTGGTATAGGATTGGCTGTGAAGTTCACTGAAAAAGTTCTCTTTTCTTGACGTGTAAAGATGTGTGTGGTTTAAGGACCAAGTTGATTTTCTGGCTTGCTGTGTCCATTTTAGCATATTTTCCCTCAATGAAATGTCCCAAGCATAGTACCATGATGAGCCAACGTATGAGGATAAATGCACCTAATGTCACCCAAATTTCAATCCATGGAGAAGTCAGATAGGTTCCCTTTAGTTGATGAAAAAGTTCCTTTGCTTTGTCTTTAAAAGTTTTTGCTGATGGCTGTACTTCTGGTTCACTTGGATCTTCTGAAACATCATCGAAGTTGATGAAGTAGCCAGATGCCGTTCTGTCTATTGTTCCAATTGCTTCTGGATTACTTTTTTGTTCTTGGATTTTGCTTTATTTCATTAGCAAAGTCTGTAGTTACATCATCGTAGGTTGTTGTTCCTTGATGAAAAGTTTTTATTTGGGTTTTAAGAGGTTCAAGTTCCATTGCTTTGTTGCATAGTCCTTGTTGTTTCACTGTAGATTTTCCAAATGTGATCAGTCTTTCAGTTTGAACCTCTGTGGTTGTAGCAAACTTTGGTGTTCTGCTACTTCTCGGGAGTCCACTTGGCCTACTATTTGTTATCGGCCACATGATTGTGGTTTAACCAGGTCGATGGATATGACTCGGTTCTCCTTTTTACCAGCAAGGGGCGGTATTACTACTGATCTTGTCCCGTTGATAGACAAGACAGGAACTGCTTTTCTGTAAGAAGGCCCAAATTCCTTCTTTACCGCGATCTTCTCTCTGACCAGATCCCCGACTTTTGGAATCCAGACAGGCCTTGCTGGGACAGGTGGTTTTTCTTCAGTGGTTGCTGGCTGCTGTTTCAACTTTATGTTGCTCAGGTCTTTTCTTGTTTCATTTAAGTCCTGTAAAATAGCCAAGCGATCTTTGATATCAAAGCATTTTTCTTTAACCACTGAAGTCTGACTATCTAAGTCCTGGATTAACATTCTAGTCCCAAACAATAGTTCGTACGGACTGAGTCCTTTCAGAGAATTTCTTGGCAGGTTATTTAGACTACGTTGGACACTTATTAAATGTTTGACCCACCCAGCTCCCGAACCTAATATCTTTGCTGTTATAGATTGCTTTATGCCTTGGTTTTTTCTTTACACCATCCCGTTTCCCTCAGGAAGGAAGTGAGAAGAGTCCCACAATGCAATGTTCATTCTGGCCAAGCACCCCCCATAAGCTGTTTTAAGAGCTAAAGGAAAGATTTTGGTCAGAACGTAACATGCTTCTAGCGTATATGCCATTCTAGACTCGCAAATCTTTGTATAACAGTTCCGACGTCAGCCGAAAGTTGGGGTCTACATTATAAGTGAAGATAGTCTCTACATGTTAATACGACGCATTATTCATACTGTGTTTTTATTATTTTTTTGTTGATTTGATACATTCTGGAGTGAAACGCCATGGTAGTAAACCGTTTCTCTCGCCACTGCGATCTCTGTTGCAGTCTGGGCAGTTTTTTACAAAAATGTGATGATGCAGGTTCATGCCTGGCCACCAGTACACTGATTGTAATTCTTCCAGAGAATCTTTTAGCTTAAGGTGTCTGAGACCCTCACCCATATGTGAGTCTGCTATTAACAAGCCTCTCCTGTCCGTGTTTGGAATTACTCTATCCCCCACTCCAGGGATTCGAGCAAAAGGGACTGAGTTTGCATCGATTATGTATGTATAATTGAGTGGGTAATTGATCGGTAGCGCTGAGCAGTCGCCTTTTGATGACGTTTTCACTGCCAGCACAGTTTCTCCGTCAATGTATTTTACTGTACGCTTTTTTGTAGCTACGGAAGCCGATTTAGTTGCTACCGCTGTGGCTGTCTCAGCCAATGAATTCCCTGCAACGTGAACGCCATCACGCTGATGACTCCGTTTTTGGTAGTTCTTTCTGTAAAAGAACTACTTGTTCCCAAAGCACTTTTTGCTTTATTGTTGCACCTGTGTCATCTTTGTAACCGTTTTGAATCCATTTCTGTAAATCGTTATTGTATGATTTGACGCAGTAATACGAATCGCACACTATAAGTGTCGGGAATTCGCGATCGGCATTATCTAGCGCCATTTTTAACGCTATTATTTCAGTTTGTTGTTCTGAATTATTTTCTACTGAGTGTGTTTTTGTAAGTAGAGGTCTTAATTTACCTCCGCGCCACACTTCTTTTACAATTTCGCATGTGGCGTTGTAAGCCAGCTCTCCTCAAACTGAGGGTTGAGCATGACCGTCTGTATATATTACACAGGCGTACTGTCGTAAAGGCAGAATGTCGATTGGCAGAGGGTATTCTCTCTCATATTCTAGATATTTTAATTCTTTCATTTCCGGGTCAAATTAGTATTTTACTTTGTCTGTAGCAACAGAATTTACCCATTGTATCCATTCTGGATTCAGTGCCGTTGTCGGTAAATTACATGGTGTTGTTAATGCCTCAAAAGCTGATTCTGCTGTCTGACTGTAACCTGTCTACCGTCGGCTTGGTATTTTTCTTTTGCTACAGCTGTTTGAACCGCATGAACAATGTTTTCCTTAATGCTGAACCTTTTTTCAGCTTCTGTGTACAAATGTGATTTGTATGCTATTGGTACCTTCTCTCCTTCATTAGAGGTCAGGTATGTGAATCCGCATCTTCCTGGGATGACTCGAATCACAAGGTTGCGTGTGTTGTCACGTGTTTGTAATTTTGTTTTAACTAACATATCTGTTTGTAAAGATCTCAAAATTTCTGTGTGTTTTTGAGTCCAATTGATTTTTTTAAAATCTGGTTTTATAAGATCATAGAGAGGTTTAACTCTCTCTGCATAATTTATAATGTAAGTTCTTCCGAAATTCAGGAAACCTAGAATTGATTGTAAGTTTTTTAGTGTTCTAGGTGCTTGGATTACAGCACATTTCTCTAGGAAATTGTCAGCCAGGCTTTTGCCTTCACTTGATAGTTCATATCCTAAAAACAGGACCGTTAGATGGGCAATTCTTGACTTTTTAAAGTTGAATTTGTAACCCTCTGCTGCGAACCCAAGTATTATGGTGTTCACTCTCTTCAAGTGAGTATCCAAGTCATCATCTGTTAGATAGATGTCATCGACATAAGATAATGCCTCATCATCATATATTTGTAGTAACTCTGTTAGTCTTGCTGAGAATAATCCTGGGCTATTCTGGAACCCCTGGGGCAAACGACAGAATTTTTTTTGCGCGCCATTTATTGAGAACGCGGTCAAATATCTGCTCTCTGGTGCTATATTTTGACAGAAGAATCCATTAGAGATGTCTGATGTTGTTTTGTATTTTTTGCGCACTATGTTATTCATTAGTGCAGCACTATGCGAGTTTTGTACTGCAAAGGTTTTGCAACATGAGTTAAGGTGTCTGTAGTCCAAAACAAGACGATATGAATTGTCTGGTTTGGAGACAGGAAACAAAGGATTATTCATTTGTGAGGTGCAAGTTTCAATCACCCCCTGGTATTCAAGTTGATCTAGGATCTCTTTTACCCGTTTTCTAGCTTCTTGCTTAATTGGGTACTGCCTCTGAGCAGTAGGTTGTGATTTTAACTGGATTTTGTGAGGAGGAGAGTCCTCATCCCATCCCACATGGTTTTTATATAATGCAGGAGCTTGGGCTACTGCCCACTTTCTTGCAAGTGTATATTTTTTATGAATTGGAATATGATTTGAGAAGGCAGGCATAATTATTTCTTCGCCATGAGGGCACTCCCTGACAAACTCTGGTGGCCAGTCTCTTTCAGCTAGAAGGATGTCATAGCCCTTGGAGAGATTATCCCAAAAGAGACCCCTTATTTTCCTAGTCTTATCCCCCTCTATACGCAATGTTATTTCATATATTTTATGATGTTTGCTAACTCTGGTATCTGCAGTTTCCACCTGAATGTATTCATTCGTGTCCACTGTCTCCAGATGATTCATAAGGATCTTGCGAGCTATGCTCACTTCTGCTGCGCTGTCTAGCATTGTCTGAGCCCATTCTCCGTTTTTCAGCTGTGTCCTCAGTATTCTCGGCATGGTTGATTACTTTAATACTGGCTACCTTCTTTTTTGGAAACTGTAATTTTTTATTTTGATGAGCAGGTTCCTTGTCTTTGGACTTGACGTGCTCTTCCCTGTGTTCTGACCGTCCTCTTCTTTCCGATTTCTGCAAGGAAGTCTGAAAAGATTGAGAGGGACGTGTATCAATATCTTGATATCTATCAGGTTTCTTCAGATTATCCCTATTTCTAAGGTTGTATTTTTTCTCAGAGGGCTCCCTCTGGGGAGACTTGTGTCCTTGGTCCGGAGATCTTTCTCTCCGCCGAGGAGACCTTCTTCTGGACTGGAATCTTTTTTCTTTAGGAGTGGATTGTTTATTTCCATCCCAGCTCTTTTTTTGAGTGTTTAGATTATTTTTAATAAATACTTTTTCAGGTTTTTCAATAAGTTGGGGTTTCACCGGTTTTCCACCCAAACTATCTCTTCCTAGTTCTTCATAGGATTTTTCTATGATTCTGGCAATTTCAAATGGTTGGTTTGCTATATCTGTCTCTTTCAACCTCTGGCGGAGCGCCACATTTGCTGCTTCTCCCTTTATATTGGCTAATAATATTGCCGAGACCTGCTTGAAGTCTTTTAGTAATTTCATACCAAGAGTTAAAGCAGGTTCTGGACCGTATTCATCTTGAATTTGTTTTAGCACATTTGGTATTACTGACATGGATGGAACACCATGTGTTTTTGTGTAAATGGAAGCAAAGACTATACCCCAAGTGTCACAGTCCTCCACATGTGGTGTGATTCCCATTGGAAGACAGATAGTCAGAATCCTGTGTTTCTCAACCGGGGTGGTATCTGGAAATACCGCCTCTATTTGAGTTATTTTTTTGTGCTAACCAGAATGGAATTTGTTCCCGTTTTGCGGGTACTTTACCTAGACAGGACTGTATGTTCTGTGGTGTAATTTTATTTGTGTTCCCCTGGTGAGGGATCAGCTGTGGAATTTTAATAGCTGGTTGGACTGTTGAAGTCCGCATTACATATTGGACTAATTGTCTATGTATTTTAATTAATTGTTTTAGCTGTGCTAAAAGTTCTGGTGCAGACATTTCTTCAATGTCTGGATGTGGTGTGTATCCGGCTAGGACCGGCCACGTTGCTCCTGGTCTACCAAGTGGACCGAGCCTGGTGATGTGATTATTATGTTTTAGGGCGCCATTAAACCAGAGCAGGTGCTCTTGGTATTTGAGTGGTATTTCCACCTCCTCGAAAGGAGTGTACTCATTAGGAGGTTCCTCTATTTTGTAATAGTGGAAGTCCTTTGTTACAGCGTTTGCTGCTGGAAAGTTTATCCATGAATAGAATACCTCTGTCTGCCGATATTCGTGTGCCTCAATTAAGAATATGACTGTACCACCTCTCGGTGTCAGCCCATTTTCTATAAGTTTTAAAGTTATAGATTTCCTTATGTTGACCGGGATGAGTATTGCCTCCGGGTCTTGCTGCAGGAGACTATTGTCAGCCGCTAGGAGTTGAGCTGCTATTCTAGCTGTCTCCCTTTCTTCTTCATTTTCTGACATTCTACTGTCAAGAAGTTATTTTATTTATTTGCAGATCAGGTTTCTATGGAAACAAAGATTAGATGCACAATATTTTGGAACAGTGTATCCTTCAACGTTGAATAAACCAAGAACCATACATAAGAGTCTCCTCCTACTAAGTTTTGCGGATTTAACCTTTCACCCACTCCAGACGTCTTTGGAGTATTATGGGGAAAAGGGGTCTGTGTGAAAAAGCACGACTGAGTTACTCTAATGTCTTACGTTAGATTTATGGCCTATCCAAACCGTTGGGCGCCATGTAGTGTAGTTCCTATTATCCCAATAGGCTCTGCGCATTGGAATAATATCTTCAATAGTATAGACGTAGGACAGAGGTTAACTAGGTCTTCTACTGTCGATATTAGACTTAAAGTTTAATGTTTGCCAGCTAGCTCAGAGTTCACTAGAAACTTTCTCGAATAGACAAGGAGGAGTTTAACCTCCCTGGATAGACAAGAAGGGATTTAGTTTCTGACAACCATAGAACATGACAACTTTGCTCTCCCCTAATCAAGAGTGTATCTCTAGAGTCGTGTGAAAACAAAAGACAACTTATTTTACTCAGTCAGTTCAGTGCATTCTTAGTTTCACCAGATTGTAGAGAAAAGGAAGAGACGGGCGTGTTCAATAAAAAGATGTTATTTATTGATCAGTCTCTTTTCTCATACAAGAGAAATGAATCGCTATTATTGCAATACTTATAGTTAAGTAAAGTGCATACAGTAATAACAGAATTATAAAATAATACTGTAAAAGCATTGATATGGTTTCTTAGCCATATGATACTTAAAATGGATAAAATAGATACATACATATATACATTGACTAATCGTACTCAACTGGTGCTTCTAACTACGCCTACCCCAATGTACCTGACCTAAGCCTAATACGTGGGCGGGAGTAGATAAGTAGCAGTTTAAGTTAAGTTTGTTTTGTCAAGAGTCTGCTTCAAGAATTCTCTACAAAGGGTTATTCAGTTCAGTACCTGGGATTTAGAAGGCTGGAGGGTTGGTATCTCTATCTCAGGGCTTGATATTCCAGCTGCCTGCGAGGGCGGCTTGGAAGCGCCGGAGCTGGATTTCTCGGCAGGACAAAAGGCAGCGTATCTATCTCAGCGCGTCAGAAAGGAGGGGCAGCGTCTGTGGGCTTCGCGGTCAGCTGGGCTCCTCGGCAAGTCTCGCTGCTCCAATCTTGTCACCACCTCGTGTGTTTGCTTAAGGCAATGTCGGTATTATTTATACCTGAAAGGTGCTGAGATTGACGTAAGGATGGACATAAATACGTCAATTAGGATGTCATACAAACTGATCGTTCGCACATTCTTTACTGAAGTTCTCGGTTAAATCAAAACAATGGCTGTGGGGATTTCCCAGGTCGTGGTAGGTTTGATTTGTTTTGAGAACACCGTATGCCTATTAGGGGGCTGGAGAAATAGTGCTTGCCTAATGAGATGGCATGCGCTATGACCTAATCAGATAACGGGCTTCTGTGCTGTTGTTTGGCTAATCAGATAACGGGTTTCTGTGCAGTTGAATTGCTGCTAGTTAATTATTAACCAGACAAGGGTCAGAAATAGGGCGATCGATACAGTACCCATAGTAAATACATCACAGGACAATGGCTCTGCTCCGAACCCCCCTTGAGGCACAACATAGCTACCACCGGCTGTGATCGTGGGCCAATACTGCATACAACGCAATCACCCCAGGTCCCGAATCTCCATATCGTAGCTGAGGGAGATTACTTCTGTGATCCTGCCTGCACTGTGAGACATGCGCTTGACTGTTTCTCCCCCGTGGCGCCATCTCTACTAACAGCTGGGAATATACCAGGCCGCTCCACTCACCGCATTTCACCAAAGCATGGCGGGATGAGAAGAAGGCATTACTGATTGACGCTTCTGGGACTCGAACTGCACATCGATCCTCATGCTTTAAAAAAAATATGTTTTACACTGCACCCATACTTTTGACGCCAGGACTCTTACGTTGGCACAACACTGCTGCTGCGTGCAAAGTGGGCAATGAATGGCGAGGTGAACTCTGCCAGTGGCTGGCCTTATGGACCTCCGTATACCTGTGGGCACCAATTTACCAGCAGCCCTTTGCTGTGTATGCACGGTCCCCTTCTGGCGGCGGAGGCAGCTCACCCATACCCCATAAAAAGCCTGCCGTGACGACCCTCAACCTTTTTTTTCTTCGTCCAAGATACACAACTTTTCTGGCCGCCACCATCTCCCTACCCATGCTATATGCTATATGATCTGTGCTCCGTACCCCACACATTGCTTATAGTCTTCCACTGACTGCTGACACTGCGGCTGCAGGGGGCCTTGCTATCAGTACACCGGCTCAGCGCGGCAGGGCGAGCTGAACTGCCTATTAGACGCACCTCCTTCAAGGTGTCCCTTATTGTATGGAGGGAAGCGGCTAGTACATCTGGTCTTCAGTGTTTTGTGGCCCACTGCTCCCCCCAAGGGCATAGTCGATATGGGAAAAACTGACACCCGCCAACCTAGATTGACGTTTGACACCAGGAAAGCCGGCACGGGTTCCACCTCTGTGGACTCCGAGCCGTCTGAGATGGAGCATGGTCAGACCTCCTCACAGTCCTCCGCGGATGAAGTTAAGACACTCCTCTTGGCGGTACAGAACAGCCTGACAGACTTATCTGGAAAGATGGACTCCATGAACAACCGCCTCGACTTCCTGGTCCTCAAGGTCGACAAATACGATGGACAACTTAAAGAAGCCGAACATCGCATCTCCGAGACAGAAGACACCACATCTCATCTACAGGATCGCGTCACAAACATGGATAAATTGCTGAAGATCATCGCGGCCAAAAATAAGGACATTGAAGCGTGTGGCCGCCGCAATAATATCCACCTAGTTGCCATACCGGAATCGACCAATACAGGACGAATGGAGGACTACGTTGAACGCCTCCTGAAAGGCTCCTTTGGCGCTGACTCTTTCTCACCCCCTCTGGTCATGGAGCGCACCCACCATTCTGTGGGGCTGCGCCTGCCACCGGGGGCCGCCCTTGAACCAATATTGCCAGACTCCTTAATTTCAGAGATCGTGATGCTGCACTACAAAAAGCTCGCAAAACGAAACCTCTGCAATTTGAAGGTAACGCTTTTTCTGTCTATCCGGATTTTATCCTCGCAGTTCAGGTGGCACATAGGAAATTATTACCTGCAAAGCAAAAGCTCCGTAAGGCTAATATAGAATATGCTCTCCTCTACCCTGCAAAACTCAAGATCTTCCACGACGGCAAACATATCATCTGTGCAAATCCACAACAAGTTGACGATTTCCTAAAGAAGCTGGCTAGAAGCTCGCTTAGACGGGAACAGGACTCTAGACCCTCCTCGCCGACTGGCAATTGATTGACAAAAGGCAGGAGGCCTCTCAGTCACCTGACAGGCTTTGACTTGATCTTCGGTCCTATACATTTCATGCAAGGTCCCTGATCGTCTTCCGCAGCTCTATCGCTCGTGGAATGTTGGACACTCTCCTGTACTTGACAGCTGTTCCTGCTCAGATAAGTGCTTTGTGTGGATTTGATTGTCATGGCTCTCTTTGGTGCATATTCTGTAGTACACCTTTTGTACACTGGACAGGTGAACTGACTATTTCACCGGGCATCCCTAACCCCGCACGCCGCTGATCTCTCCCTCTGGAGAGAGGATATGCTTCTCCTCTTTCCCCCTGGAGGCACGACACAGTGATGTTGGACATGGGAGGGGGTTCGTGCCCACTATGCGCCCCCCTTTTGGGAACTCCCCTCTGCCTGTTAGTTTTCTTGATTGCTACTTACTACTATTCCATGATCCTACACCAGTTTGTCTAGGAAAGTGAATTGGGGTGCTGTTGGGGGTGGGTTGGGTTCAAAACATTGATGACTGTTTATCATTGCCTCTACATGGACATTTTCTGCTGGTGGGTGGGATGGGTTGGGGAAGTTATGGGTTAGGGGAGGGTGAGAGGGGTGTTTTTTTGATTCCTGTACCATCATGCGTAATGTACAATTCTCTTGTTATGATGTTCAGAACACATGTATTCGCACCACAGTTCTACAAACGCTCACACAACTTTTCCTCTTCTTCTAATTTCTTATGGAGACACACCCTAAGGCTCTTAGTATAAAACTGCTTACATGGAACGTCAGGGGTCTATGCGACCCTCGGAAGCAGAGACAGATTTTGGCTTATTTAGATCGGCACCAGGTGCATATTGCACTGCTTCAAGAAACGCACATGGACCCCCGCTCGCCCCCAAGCTATGGCAACAAATGGGCCTACCCCCGTGCATTTTCCTCCTACTCCATCTATTCTAGAGGTACTCTTATTCTGATAAAAAATAATACACCATTCATATTGGGCGGCACATACAGTGACAACTCAGATCGTAGTTGTATAATGTGGGGTACCCTGGGCACACAGTCGGTTACCCTGGCGTGTAGCTATGGTCCTAATCACGATGACCCACACTACTTCTCCACTCTATGGGGACGCATATTAGATATAGGCTCCACACATGTGATATGGGGGGGTGATTCTAACATAGCATTGCACACAGCGGTGGACCGCTCCAACCCCCTGCCTTACCATTACACCAAGAAACAACTAAGGGATGGCTCTAATCAGTAAGGCTGAGCCTAAATAATTATAAAACGAACAGGATTGCCAGTACTGATATGGGTGAATTGGAGTAAACAAATAGACGTCCTAAACTAGAAGAGAAATTCCAGAAAGGGAATTGCTAATTAATAGCTTTTTATTTTAGCAAATTATCACATGAATATTTCAAACAAATTCTTTAATTTATCATACAAAAAAGAAATTCTTATAAGAAAGAACACATGGGACATTAGACTATAACTATACATCAATCAATCATTCAAAATTTCACGCATATCACAGCCAAACATTACACACTCAAAATTTTTAAAGAACAAACACACAGCACATAATACAATATTTACATTTCAATACATAGAAAGAAGAAAGAAGAAGCCACGGTCTGCAAAGATTTTCCAATGAAGTGAAAAAATTAATTAATTTTTGCCAAGTACATTCCTGTAAAACAAAGTAATCAAAACTTATTGGAATTATTAATCAAAGGTAATGTACAACGTTGGGCTGCAGGAGGGATTCATTAGATAACCAGCAGCTCTCGCAGACCAGTGTGTGGCAGGGCCTACGCGTTTCGAATCCCACCAAGTTATTGGGGATCTCTTCAGGGCCTAATGAAGTATCTGGAAAAGAATGAAACAAAAGGAAAAACAGTTGAGAGACAAGAATTGGACAACTAATACATTAAAATACAGGACCTAACATCAGGGGTTTATTTGCTGAGTGACTCTAGCGTACCATCAACGGCTTACCAATTAGCGTGGATCAAGAGCGTGGGGTGGAAACCGTCGGATTATTAGAACACGTCAGTATGAGTCTGGAAGAGAACAACGTGATAGTAAGAAGAACTCTCCTTTTTGCAATTAAACACACTAGCTCAGCATATCCATAGAGATGACTAATCATGTTCCCACTTTTACTCACCTTGTGCATGTAGTATAAGGTCTTTGTTCAAGCAATGTCCATTGAATAGTGATTAAAAACTGCCGGATGGAGAACATGGACCTGTTGGAAATATAAACAACTTTCTTGAAACTGCAGAAGCAGAGTTATTTGACATAGGTGAAGAAATCAAAGTGAATTCTCACCCCTATGTTTAACGGATATCGTTTCAGAGTCAGATGAGGTTAGTGATTGTTGCGTGGTCGGTTCTCTGGTCTATGAAAAGAATGACAGATCGGAATGAATATGAAAGTTTCCTAAAGAATACCTCATCTTGTGATTGTAGGAAACAAGTTGTCTTACCGGTTGTAAAGCCTTGTAAACCTTCAGAGGCTAAAGGGGATGAGGACAGGAGTGGGACGACTTCATGCTGAAATTGAAGAAGTCAAACGTGGGTTTAAAACCATGAAATATGTTGCGTGAATTGATGTTACACAAATATTAAAGGAATTACCTAGATTGATGAAGCCCACTGGTGGTTAGAGCCCAAGGTCGAAAAAATTTTAGTTTGTGGTCCCTGAAAGAAAGATGAAAAACGGGATCAACAATCGGAGGCTGCGGAGCCTAAAAGAGGCTAGAATAGATTAAAGCGGCCGGGGCTTACCGCAAATGATGCCGAAAATGACACAGAGTCCGAATTAATTTAAAAAGAAGTTGTCATCTACCATGGGCACTGTAATAGAGATAGTGTATATATCAATTACCAGAGTAAAGCAGGAGGAACACGTTTCCCAAGCGTTCCTCCTGCTTTACTCTGGTAATTGATATATACACTGTCTCTATTACAGTGCCCGTGGTAGATGACAACTTCTTTTTAAATTATTTCGGACTCTGTGTACGACGATCTAAGGGAGGCTATTATGCAGATGAGGTCGGGCAAGGCCCCTGGCTCTGACGGCCTACCTGTCAATTTTTACAAATTATACATTGATCAATTGCTCCCCGTATTGAAAGAGGTCTTTCTTGAAGCCAAAGAGTCTCAAATCCTTCCACCCTCAATGAGGGAAGCTCTAATCACTTCATTGTTAAAGCCTGGTTAACCCTCTGACTGATGTGAGTCCTATAGGCCGCTGTCTTTAATGAACACTGATACCAAGATTCTTACCAAATTATTAGCGAACCGACTGTTAGGCAAGTTGGTTCTTCCTGACCAGGCGGGTTTTATCCCAGGTAGGGTGACATCCCACAACCTCCGTACCCTTTTTTTCCATCTTACAGACGGTCGATCCCAAGCTGGCACTGGCGGCGTTTTATTTAGATGCCTCCAAGGCTTTTGAGTCAGTGAAATGGAATTACCTGTTCACTGTGCTTCAATGTATGGGACTCCTTGCCGGTTTCCTCTCCTGGATCCGCCTACAGCCTACTAGGATGAAGTATCCTATAGTGGGGTGCGATGACGAGGTCAAGTATCTAGGGATCAGAGTCACGAAGAAACGTGAAGAACTCATGCGCTTTAATTATGGATGTACCATGGAGCATATTGCTGTCTGCATTACCCACTGGATAGCGCTGCCTCTAACTATGGCGGGACGTATATCCCTTATTAAAATGTTCATATTACCAAAATTCCTTTACTTTTTCCTCAATATCCCTTACGATCCCGGGTGCCACTTCTTTTGCACTCTCCGTTCAGAACTGATTATAGTATGGGGTGGTAAACAACCTTGTATCCAATGGGACATGCTTACACGACCATACGAGCAGGAAGGTTTGAACATTCCAAAGTTCGAGCTATATTACCTAAGTGCACAGGCATACTTCACTCATTACTGAATCCATCCCCCCAGCTACACCCCCCACGTAGCCACTGAACATTGGCTATCAGACCCAATCCCGTTGGATGGCGTAATATTGTCCAGAGTGGCACCCTGTGAAGAAGAACCTACTTCAGTAGACTGCACAAATACAGCCTGGGCCCGTATCTTGGTTTACATGTCCGTACCCAGTGTTTATTCCCCTCTTCTTCCGCTGACCTACCACCCTGATGTGGCACTGATGCAAGAAGGTATTTTTAGAAACATGGCACACACACAAAACATTCATACCTGAGGAGATCTCTTTGTTAAAGGTAAATATCGCACTCTCCAACAGTTGTGTCATGAAAGCCCACCCTCTACCATAGACACATTACTGTATACCCGCCTAAGACATGGGGTGCAAGCGTGCCATTCCACGTTCCCTTCAGAGCCACCCACCTTGCTACCTCTAAATTGTGTGCTCCAGGTGGATACTGCTAGCCACTCACTGTATGTTGATCACGAATACTCGCCTTGTACTTCCCGGGCTAAGTGGGGGTAGGATCTGGGCCAGGAGTTACCTGATGAACAATGGACCGAAGGGGTCTCTTCAAATAGCAGGCTGCATATCATTCACTACAGATATGTCCAACGCCATTACTACACTCCAGTGCGGCTATACAAGCATGGCCTACACAAATCTGATAGCTGCTCTAGGTGCCAGGAGGGACAGGCAGATTTCCTTCACCTTGCCTGGGCATGCCCTGGGGCGTATGACTACTGGCAACACGTTTTTGGGGGCCTTGATTCCATGACCGCTACATCCCTTCCTAGATATCCACTGACTGCGATCCTAGGCTGTACTGCGCACATCCCTATCTCACACAGAAAATTTGTTTCTTTCAGTTTGGCCCTAGTGAAGCGCCGTGTGGCCTGCAAATAGGGCCGCACACCTTAATTTAAGGAATAGTTAGGTGATATGATCCTTTGGAAAGACCAAATTTGTACATAGGCTGACCTGCTACCCCGCTCCTCACGAACCCGGGACATATGGGACCCACTGCAGACATATTTGCTTGAATATCCTCTTACTGTTGATTTCTAAGTCCGCTCGCTTGGTGCATGCTCCAGGGATACCCCCTCTCCTTTCTTTTCTTCCATATTTGCAATGCCTAAGGTGGGAAACTCAGCTCTGTCTTGCTACATATGCCAATGTATACCGAGCGATACGCCATCACTCCTCCTACTGATATCGAATGCCTAGGATGTTGAGCCATGTTGCTTTTTGATGTCTCCTCTTTTTGAATGTCCACACTCTTCATTTGACCTATTTTTGTATGATAATGATGTACTTTACTGTACCTGCTGATCGAACCAATTGTACCATGCTGATGGTTGTTTAATAAAGAAATACATCTGTACAAGGGATATGCTATCCCGAAACGTCTAGATTTGTGCCTGCCTGCTTGAGAAACTCCATGCTGTGAGGATCAAATAAAAAATAAGCATGGGCGGATTTTGCGAATTGGCAATCTGCGAAATTGCGTATTTACGGATTCGCAATCCGCAAAATCCGCGAACTCTCGCAAATTTTGCGGATTCCTTTTTTTTTGTGTTAGCAAATGTTTCTGCCATTTCGCAAGGGTTTTTTACCAGTTCGCAAACGCAAACTTACTAGTCGGGTAGCAACGGTCACGACCATGTTGTTTCTACGTCTGGTTCATCACAGCAACCTCTGTTTCACCACTGCCACCCTCTGTTTCACCACTGCCACCCTCTGGCTCACCCATGCCACCCTCTGGCTCACCCATGCCACCCTCTAGTTCATCACTGTAGATTATGGGGTAAAAGCACACCTGCCCTGCCTCAACTGATATGAATGAATTAGGGGCTGATTAATGTGTCACTGAATTTGAACTTCCAGGCTGGCACCTGCTTCATTATCTGTAATTGCTTTCTGTTGCAGTGTAATTTTTTTAACAGGACCTTTGTTGTATACTTGTAGCTATTCTCTGAGCTTGCTGTGAGGGTCAGAGCAGGGTCATAGAATAGTTGCAAGTAGGCAACTGAAGTCTGAAGGGGCCCCTCAGGAAGCACTACAGGGAATGGTTACTAATGATAAGATTGAACTTTTGCACCTGCTGAGTGCTTTCAGTTTTGCAAAAATCCAAATATCCAGCAGCATCCACTAAAGGTAATCCCTTCAGGTCAAGATCCAAATCAAAGTGACCAGCACATGAAGAAAGCACTAGGAGGAGCCTGCTGGACAGGAACAGGAAGTTGGAGACTGTGGGGCACTTCCTTCCTCCCCCACCCCCCCCCAAAATGGACTTGCAAAAAAAAAGTGCAGGCAAATGTCAACCTGAGGAGTTATTCTGATAAAAATCATAATTTTCAAGGTTTATGCTGCCTGCTGGTGGATTTCTTGTGCGAAATTGCAAATTTTGCAATCTCGCAATTGCGAGATTGTTGCTGCCCGTCGCCTCTACGTGTTCGCAAGTGTTTACTCCCGCGATGCGTGATCACGGGCCTTTATATGATGTACTCGCGTTGCCAAACTCTCGCTGTGCAAGGTGGCAAGCCGCGATGACGTCGACAAACTCCCGCGGGATCCCGCAGCAAGATCCAAAATGGAGCAGCACACGCAAACATGGAGAAAAACAACTCTGCAAACGCTGAATGACGGTAAGTGAACGCTGCGCACCGCAAAATTGTATAGTATTCTAGTTGGCAAGTGTGACCAAGCAAAAAATCCGCTTCGCGCGGATTTGCTAATTTTCGGCAAATTCGCGAGAGTTCGCGGATTGCGAATTTGCAGAAAATCCGCAAAATCCGCGAGCGGAACGGATTTTACGCCCATGCTTAATAAAAAAGCACATAAGTGAAGACAAATGCGAGTTACTCCCTGTTTTTCTCCCAGTTGGGGGAATTGGTTGTGGATATATATATATATATATATATATATATATATATATATATATATATATATATAGATATATATAGATATCTATCTATATATATCTATCTATATATATATATATATATATATATATATATATTCACTGAAAAAACCATAGGTTATAGACCATATATAGTTAGGAATTAGCATTTACAAAACCTTGAAAATTCACTGAAAAAACCATAGGTTATAGACCATATATAGTTAGGAATTAGCATTTAAAAAACCTTATTTTACTCACACAAAACCATTGAAATTCCATATATAGTTAGTTGCACTAACTATATATCGCACACCCGCAATCCACTGCTGATCATGTCACATATTACATCATTCATGACATGGTCAGTGACATCACTGATGACATCACTGATGACATCTCAAATGACATCACTGATGACATCACTGATGACAACATCCAGTGACTGTATGTTTCTGTAAAGTTAAAATATGTCTTACATATTGAAGAATGAGTGGATGTATAAGTGTCTGGATGAAGGATTTAGTAGGTGCGTGACTGACTGTATGAGTGAGTGATTAAATGTGTCTCACTGAATGCATGGGTTAGTGACTAAACTGTCTTAATTTGTGCATCATTATGTCTGTTGTTCTGTAAACTGCTGCATGTGTTGATCATTAGCTATACGAGAGGCTATATGTGTTATTAATTGGTTGCCCAAGTATTTCTATGGGAGATTGAGTTTGTGTGGGGGTGGCTGGAAGGTGTGTGACTCTATGCATAGATGTGTGAGCAGTTTATTCACTAGGTGTATGAGTTCAAGAGTGCATGTGGAAACAGCTACATGGGCAGTTGACTGTGTGCATGAGTGTATTGATGAGTGAATGGATATCTCAATGCTACATGTCATAGTAAGTACATATGTAAAACACAGTACATGTGAGAGTTGGCATATATAAATAACTGTGCATGAGAGCCACTGAATGAGTGAGTGGTTGTATCGATCATTGTGAACTTGTATCAGGGATTGTATAAGAGAGTAAATATGTGTTAGTATATGTTTCAATAAGTAAGGTGTGTTTAACTGTATAGTTGAAGAAATGGAGGTGAGATTGTTTCTTTGCATGACTGACTGGGTGTGTGAGTAACTCCATGGATGAGTGGCAGTGTGTGAGTGTCTGTATACACTGAGTGTATCTAAGGTTATATTAGAGTCTGAAGAGGTTTATCGTATTAGCACAAGAATGATGTCAAATGAGATGTCATCAGTGATGTCATCAGTGATGTCATTTGAGATGTCATCAGTGATGTCATCAGTGATGTCACTGACCATGTCATGAATGATGTAATATGTGACATGATCAGCAGTGGATTGCGGGTGCGCGATATATAGTTAGTGCAACTAACTATATATGGAATTTCAATGGTTTTGTGTGAGTAAAATAAGGTTTTTTAAATGCTAATTCCTAACTATATATGGTCTATAACCTATGGTTTTTTCAGTGAATTTTCAAGGTTTTGTAAATGCTAATTCCTAACTATATATGGTCTATAACCTATGGTTTTTTCAGTGAATTTCAATGGTTTTTTAATAGCAAATATCATAAGCTGTCGAATGTCAAGTACGTGGTAAGTGAAAACATTTTCGTGTTTATGCACACTGATCTGCTTTGAATGGTGCCCCCCCCCCCCTCATTTCTATTAGGAGTACTCTCTCTTTGCAGATAGTGAAAGGTAGTTAACGCAGGCCTTTGCCCCCGTTGTAATCCGTCGTGCCTGCTTCTCTCTCCATTTGATTGATTGTTATCCAAGTATTTACTATTTTAGAATTAGTTCTCTTTGGTTCATTCTCTATTTATATCTCTCATGTCACCCAATCAAAACTCTTCCCTCACTTTTTTTCAAAGGAAAACCCTTCCCCCCTCTGCCCCCTCTCTGCTTTTTCTGCATAGCAACCACCTCTTGCAAGACCTCTCACACAACAATGTTGCAATTGAACTCTGAACTCTCAGTGCACCTGCATATCCAGAGCATTCTTTCATTTAATGATTTTTTCTTCGCCACTCAAAATACATCTTTCAACGAACTCATCCATTCACACTAACTTTCTGTTTTCAGCAATCAAAATCCACCAATCACTCTTACTGCTTCATTAACACAGAAACTCCTCAGTTTTTTTCATTTTACACTCTCATTTTTTCAACTGCCATTTCATTGCCACACTTCATCTGACTGCAGCAGAACCTTCTCTCGCCATGTTTTCTGTCTGGATTGTTGGACATAGTTACATATATTGGGCTCAAAGGTACGCTGAAAACAGGAATTTACCTAACCTCAATTTACAAGATGTGGAAATTAAGTGGTTTGGCCACAGAGGATTAAAATGTCACCAATTGATACCATTGGTGAAAACCTTTATGCATTTGCCCAAACCTGACCTGTTAATTGTGCACTGTGGAGGTAATGATTTGGGCACTTTGACTGGGGTAGGTCTGGAAATGCTTTTAAAGGACACCTTTGAGCAATTGATGGCACTTTTTCCTCAGACTGCCTTGGTATATTCAAATATATGCCAAAGACAGAAATGGAGGTGGTCAAACCAATTTTGTCCACAAATTGAGAAGTCGAGGAAGCATGTAAACAAATCTGTTTCAGCTTACATGAGAGACCATGGAATGGGCTCCCTCTACAACAATAACTTGCGTTACTACATGCAAGATATCTACAGAGGAGATGGAGTTCACTTCTCAGATGAGGGCAACAGAGTTTTCACTCTGAATTTAAGAATGTGCATTGGTACCTACTTATAAGTACCTAAATGTACCATAAACCCAAAAGCTCTTCTCAGAGCTACCCTACATCTGATCACTCACAATTATTATTGTACTCTAACTTTTTTCACTAATTTTCAAGAAAGTACGCTCCCCAGAACGCTTCCCGGTTCGCGAACCGAGCGCACTCCACGCAAAAAAACTAAAAAAACGGTATATATTTTTTTGCCCTGCGAGAACCTTTCAAAGCCTCCACATCAAACCTAGGGGGTCAGGGACGATCTACTATGCCCCCTTATGGTCATTTGCCCCTTCGCTTTGGCCTCCTCTTGTCTCTCGATCCTACCGAGAGACAAGATGGCGGCCGCTACGGACTGTTTGGAATGTTTACAGACGCCGAAAAACCAATCAGCTTCGCAAACCTCCGTAACGCGAAAAGTACGCGAAGCGGAGCGCTGTTACAGATATATATCTTTTTTTGAACGTTAATTTCTCAAAATCCACTGGAGCACATATATTGAGACCTAGCAAAGGCACATCGGGCTACCAGTCCCTACAATTTTGCCAAGTTTCGTGCAAATCCATTCAGCCGTTCGATTATTATTATTATTATTTTTTTTGCCCCGCGGGGCCCTTTTAAAACCTCCACATCAAACCTAGGGGGTCAGCGAGGATCTACTATTCCCCCTTATGGTCATTTGCCCCTTCGCTTTCGCCTCCTCCTGTCTCTCGATCCTACCGAGAGACAAGATGGCGGCCGCTACGGACTGTTTGGAATGTTGACAGACGCCGGAGAACCAATCAGCTTCGCTTCACAAAGCTCCGTTGCGCGAAAAGTACGCGTCCTGGGCCGCTGCCCGGTCCGCTGTTACAGATATATATCTTTTTTTAAACGTTAATTTCTCAAAATCCACTGGAGCACATATATTGAGACCTACAAAAGGCACATCGGGCTACCAGTCCCTACAATTTTGCCAAGTTTCGTGCAAATCCATTCAGCCGTTCGGGCTAAAAGTGAGGCCAACCGCCCTATGGAAATTAACATGGGAAAAACGCGTTTTGGGACCCCCCTTTTTTCTCGGCCCCCCCTTGACGAACTCCCCCCAAATTTTCAAAGGCTGCTCAGAAACAAAATGTGCCATTTTCCTGAAAATTTCAGCCAATTCCGTCCACAAACGGCAAAGTTATTAGACATAGAATTTTCAAAAAACCCATAGAGAAAAAATCCTAACTATATATACCTACTGGCGACCGCCAGTAGGTAATATATATATATTTATATAGATAGATATATATATTCACTGAAAAAAACATAGGTTTTACACCAGTTATAGCTAGCTGGGAATGTTACTCGCATAAAACCATTGAAATTCCCACGTTATAGTTAGTTGGACTCACTATAACTTGCGCGTGCAATGCTCTGCTGATGACGTCAGATATTACATCACTCATGACATGGTCAGTGACATCACTCATGACATCACTGATGACACCATCCAGTGAATGTGTGTATTTTTAAAAAATAAATATGTGTCATATATGTATATGTAAAAGTTAATGGAAGACTAAATGTTTAAATAAGGGTTTACATGGATTTTTTTTTTTAAATTGATTGGTTCACTGGCTTATTAAGTGTATCTTAGTGTATACATATATTAGTGAGTAATGTTTAAATATTTAAATATAAGGATTAGTGTTTCACTTTGTGTATAAGTGGCTGCATGGGTTGGTGAGTAGCTACATGTGTATGTATATGGGTTATTAGATGTTTTTTTTAATATCAATATGAGTGTCTATATGTTTGGTGGGGGTATTACTTAGAACATGGATGCATGAGTGACTGACTCTCTGTTTGTATGTGTTTTGAAGACAGCATATGTGCAGGACTGTATGGGTGGATGACTGTGTATATGTGTGTGTTACTGACTGAATGACTGTCTCACTAGTGTCTTTATCAGTAACTACATATGTTTTAATGTAGTATATGTGAATATTGATGTATATAAGTGAGTATATGTGAGAGTAAGGGATTGTAAGAGTTCCTGTTTAAATAAGTATGTGTTTCTATAAGTGATTGTTTAAGAGAGTAAGTATGTGTAAGATTCCTTAGAAGTAAGGTGGTAGTGTGTGTATAGCTGTATATGCAAATAAATGGATGTTCAATAGTTTATTTGCATGTGTGAGTATGTGTGAGAGTATCTTTTGGATGACTGTCGGTGTGTAACAGGATGTATAGGTGTATCACTACATATGATGAGTGAGTATACGTATGAGTGATTATATTGAACTGTTGGTGAATGAGTGGATGTGTATATAGATGGTGGAATTATTGAATTGGTTGTTGTAACTGGTATGGGTATCTCCATTTTTTTGAACATTTTAGTTTCTATTTTTGAATATGTGTTTCAAGGGTTACATTACAGTGAAAGGAGGTATGTCACTCTGTCACAAGGATGGTGTCATCAGTGATGTCATGAGTGATGTCACTGACCATGTCATGAGTGATGTAATATGTGACGTCATCAGCAGTGCATTGCACGCGCAAGTTATAGTGAGTCCAACTAACTATAACATGGGAATTTCAATGGTTTTATGCGAGTAAAATTCCCAGCTAACTATAACTGGTGTAAAACCTATGGTTTTTTCAGTGAATTTCATCGGTTTTTTAAATGCTAATTCCTAACTATAACTGGTGTGAAACCTATGGTTTTTTCAGTGAATTTCATCGTTTTTTTATAGCAAATCTCTATAGGTATGAAATAATATTTTTTATAATGAATTTCATATTGTATAAATATGTAATTTTTGTGTTTTAATTTTTTTAAATATTTTTTGCCCGATGCGCTCCCGGGGCGTGTACCGGTGAACGCACGGGTAAGCGCAATGTTACGGCGCGCCCCGGGGCGCGTACCGGGGAGCGTCCCGTTAGCGCTATTCCCGCGAACGAAAACAACATCGTGACGTTTCGCGTAGTCGCGTGATGCGTCATATGACGCACTGCGTAAGCGCACCCGGAAGCACGCGATTGCATACGATCGCGCAACGTAAGCGCCCTGACGCGCTTACGCTACGCGCCCCGGGACGCGCCCCAGGGCGCGTAGCATAAGCGCGTCAAGCCATGTGACTTTAAAATAACACTTTTCATTGGTTCAGAACATTTTTTTTCCAAATATTGAGAAACCCACCCATTTCTCTCACTATTGCTTTGTACTTGGAGAGAGCAAGAGGTGTTCTTTGCATTATCTGCTTCTCAAAGTTTCCTGATCTACAGCAATGGCTGCAAGGGAGTCATCCAGCAGTGATTCTGATGGTTTTTTGCATGAGGACCCTCCTCACCACAAAACAAAGGACCACTTCATTTGGACATTTTTTGACATCCCTGAAGGAAAAAAAAAGGTTAATGCTGCTAAGGTAACCTGCAAGATATGTGGCAGTATTTTATCCAGAGGCAATCCTAATAAAAAATATAGCTTTGGAAATGCCAATTTAATTAGGCATGTCCAGAGAAGACACCCAAAAAACTATGCCAGGGAGAGTGTGAGGGACCTGGCACGGAATTTACCAAGAGATGGCAGCAGCACCTCCACTGGTGGAGCAACACCTTCAGGAACACCACGTGGAAGAATGGTCCCTAACGTGCAGCCGGTGTTTGCAGGCATAACATTTTTATGCGTGGACTGTGATGAACTGCTCTGTTATGGGGAGCAGAGTGTTGAACTCATTGCTATAAAGAGACAGGAACACCGCTGCCCTCCCCGTCCCTAATTTTTCATAATTTTTTGCTCCTGTTGAGCAGTTTTGGAATCCCTGTTTTTGTTTTTCCCCTGAAAAAAATCCCCAAAAATATAAAATCGTTTTAAAAAAGTATAAAAAATATAAAAAAACAAAAAGAAAAAAAAAGTTCTTTTCAGAACTACCTCCAATTTATAAAAAAATGCTACATTTTTTAAAAACTCTGTCATTCTTTTTTATCCATAGTACGCGACCGCCAGTAGGTAATATATATATAATATATATATATTGGCAAACAATTACAGATGCAGTTAATATGACCGAAGTTATGAGCAGTGCGACAGTGTGACCATTTGTCACAATTATCATAAGCCTCAAGCACTTACCCTACACACAGTCAGGCACTAACTAAGGGAAGGAAATCAGTAAGGTCATTAATTGATACAGACATTGTCTTGGAAAAAAGTACAAATAAGAGGCAAGACGTATGCCAAGAGTTTAAACAAGAAGGGTCTAATAAAGACCTTTGACATTTTACCCTTATAGAATGGAAAGGCCAATCAAGAGTCTATCTCAAGGTAATTCTTCCCACCTACAATTATAGGGTAGGAACACCCAAATTGCGGTTATCTCCAGAAACTCAATGATGGTGCTTTAGAACAAAAGACAACACACTAAGATCTACACACACACATCTGAGCCCCTCTATAGATCTTGTTCCTCCAACACACTCCTCGCCATCAAGGCAGGGGTGTTACACAGGCCGCCGCATCCCCCATGGTGCGGGGGCCCCCGAGCTGTAGGGGGGCCCCTCAGCACAGTACTCAGGCCTGAGCGTTCCGATTAAATCGGGAGCGGGGGCTCCCCCGTGTACATTGCATGGGTGGCCCTTGAACTTTCGTTACGCCACTGAACTGCCTCAAGGGCACACCGGTCTTGGTGAGCAGGCAGGCATTGGTGCTCCAGACTACAGGGCAAGTCATTTTAGTTTCCCCGACTGATGCCCCTTGGTTCACTGATAAAATATCTATGTACAAAATATTGCCGTTAAAAATATTGGTGAAAAAATATAGAAAGCAAAAATTTCGACTTCCTATACTTAAACAGGTAAGTACAAACATATTGAAACAAAATATCAATGTGAAAAATATAGTTGTACAAAATATCCAATGTTTAAATATATAAATATTATAAAATAATCAATATTAAATATGTTAAATATTAAGATGAATTAAAAAATGAAGTAGATGTAATATACATTTTGACAAACATAACAAATAACATTAAGAAAGTTAAACACACATATATAATAATTAATTTATATATTTACTGTAAAACAATTCATAAACTATTAATTTAAAGGAATTTTATCATTTTTGATATATATATATTACCTACTGGCAGTTGCTAGTAGGTAGTTATAGTTAGGACCTATTTTCCATAGGAAATCCGCAACATTCTATTTGTAATAACTTTGGCGCCGGTTGATGAACCTTCGCTAAATTTTTAAAACTAGTGTGGCGCTCCGGTCAGCTCCTATCCTGAAAGTCTTGGGGTGATTCGTGAAGCGGGGGCTGAGAAAAAGGGGGGTCCCAAAACGTGTTTTCCCCATGCAATTTTCCATGGGAACCGTTCATCGCGGCTACAGCCCAAACTGATTAACGGAATTACACCAAATTTGGCAAAGAGGTAGTCCTTGGTTCAGACTCGTGCTTTTTGCTGAAATGGTGTAAATCCGTTCAGTAGTTCCTGAGAAAATCACAATTAAAAGTACATATATATCTATGGCCGCGGTGGATCCACACATCCTGAGCGCACCCTAAGCACACCGTCCCGATCACGTGCTGAATGCTAATTGGCTGTCAAGTGGTTGTCAACATTCGAAACCAGGAAGTGTTGGCAGCCATTTTGTGCCTCAGTAGAAGCGAGGGTCTAGAAATCAGTGGAACAAGTGTTCAAAACGTGTAAAGAGGGCAGGTTAGAATTATCTTGACCCTCCAGACCTGCTTAGGGGGTCCCAAAAAAAAATCCTTTTTTTTTTTTAAACTGAGAAATGTGCGCTGGATGCATGGATCCATCATAAAAAAAATTAAAACGAAGCGCGGGCTCCTGTGCTTGTTAAAAATTAACTACCTGGGGGGTCTAAAATATTACATTTGATGGGGGTCCAGAGGGGCCTGTAGCCCGGGGACTGCCATCCCTCGCTGCTACAAAATAAACAGGTGGGAGGGCTCAAAGGTACTCCCCCAGTAAAATACTTGGGTATGGGTGCTTAAAGGGCCTCTCCAGCCCCGGGGACCGCTACTCTTTGGGGCTTCCATAAAAATGGGTGGGGGGCTCAAAGGTCCCTCTAAGCTCTGGGGATCACCACCTGCTGGGGCTTTTTAAATTGTTGGAGGGTGGTCACGTGGCCCCAATTCTGGAGCAGTCGAGGGCTCTGGGGAACATCACTCCCCAGGATCAGCTCCTGCTGTGTCTCTGGGTGCCTACCCCCGGGTCACTGCTGTTTGGTATGGCAGGGCGGGAATCGAGGTTCCCACTCTGTCATAGAAAAATTGAGTAAGTGAAAAGAGAGGGGTCCCAGTAGCAATGGAACTTGTAAACACTTGAATGAAAAGTAATCAAAGAAACATGACTTGAGTCCACACTGTTTACTTCACAATGGGAATGCGCATTTAAATATGCTGTATTAGTATACACAATAATAAATCGGTAATTTACATGGTGCCCCAAGGACAGGAAGGGGTTGGAGGTGGGGGTGGTTGTGGGGAAATGGTGAAGGAAAGAGTGAAAATTCGAAAGTGACAGTAAAATCAACAGTTGTCAATCATTTAGAAATGTTACAGACTCTGTACAATGAAATGAGACCAAAATGTTCATTAGATTATTCAAGGAACGCCATACTCCAAGTAGTTCAATTAATGAGAATAATAGGGAGTAGAGTTGGCGATGGAAAGTAGACGTATGTCGACGTTTCGACCCTTTTAATATGCAGACATCAGTGGTTATCTTGCTGTAGGGTCTTCATCAGGACGGGAGGGGCACACACCCTATTTGGTATATAAAAATATTTTGTGAGTACGGGAAACTGGTCCCTGAAAATAGTTGTACATAGGCAAGAAAAACACATCACCCCATAATGGGTAGAAATCAAGGCACTGGTTAAAGTCCCATAGAGTATATTGGGACAGTGATATCTGTAAGAATACATTGAATTAGACTAGGGTCAAATAAATTGAAGGTTGACTGGTTGTTGGCGCGTGGAGATAGGCCACAGCGAACAAGGTGGGCAGGTACACGCGACTGCTCAATATTGAGACCGCGTTAGTGGGAGGCCCAGGCAGCATTGGGGCTGAGGATTATAAAGCGCCTACACACAACAAAATATGAGAATCGTCGTATGACTTACCACAGATGTGGTAGAAACAGGGCCGAGTCTGGTAAGTACAACGTGTCCCAGATGAATCTGTGGAGTGAGAGTATTCAAAAAATGAAGCACTAAAAGGCTACCGAATACTAGGTGATCAGGGATACTGGTAACGGCAAAACTCACCGTCGTTGGCAACACTAGTTGTAAGTACGTTGCTGGTGAGGATCCGGGTTACAGTTACCCTGGAAAGTCGACTCTACAAAATGGAATAGAGATGCATAATAGTAAGCTGGATAGAGTGAGAGTTGCACGAGCAAAACGGATGGACATGAACTCACCCGGTTGCCGTCGTGAGTAGACGTCCGTCTGGGAAATTAGTCCGTGTCGGCGTGGATTAGGGTAAAAAATACGCGCAATTGTAGAATCTGGAAAATTAAGGCGGCGCAAAATGAATTAAACTAGAGGGACTGGTGGGTACAGACTACGGCATGCATGCAGGGTTGACGGAAACTTACCCGAATACCGTCGTGTGAAAGCGTACGGCTCGGAAATGGGTCCGTGTAGATCAGGCAAACCTTGCTCGTTCAGGGATCTGAGGAGCGTAGAGTCATAAAATTACTCGTGAGCAAGAAAACCAAGTGGATAGATTACAAGTGTAGGGATTACAGCAACGCTGAAAGGCGGCTTACCGGTCTCGGACTGAATCCGTGTTTGATCGCGGCAGGCTGTCAAAGTGAAGGCGCCCGGTTCCGGGTATGATAATATCGCCGTGGTAACCGAGTCATGTGACGTAACTAACCCAGGTCCCCGTAACTTTAACTGGGTAAACCCCCCTACTAATAAAATAGAAAAATTGAGGGCATATCAACAAGGGCCATTTCGCCCCAATTTTTAAAAAAAGGCAAAAATGTGGTGAAAATGATATCGCCTTGTTTAATGTTTATGCGTATATACAAGGTTGGGGACCGTGGGTGGAGCCGCAAATTCTCTTTGGTCCTAGCCAGCTCCCCGCGTCTTTCTGAAGCTGCCATTACTTTAACACACTGGGACCTGCTAATATGCAGCTCCCCGTGGGGAAAAGCAATCTGCTTTGTATTTTGAAAGAGTGAGTAGGTTTCCCTGTTCTCTCTTTCAAAATCCAAACCAAGTTTACTATGGCAGGGCGGGAGCTTCGGCTCAGACCCTGCCATAGCAAACAGCAGTGTAGAAAAAAATCTTCCGCTGTTTGTTGCCGCTAAAGTGGCAATAATTTTAACGTCCTCCTTGTAAATATGCCCTTAAGTTTTGGAATGTTGACAATCCTGACTTCCTTTTAAATAGTCACTTGGGGGCATATTTATGAGTTCTGGCGCATCTCTGCAAATCAGCAGGGAAGCACCAGAACAAATGCGTCACGCAAACCTACCCTTGCATCACGGCAGATGCGCCGCATTTACAATGCGGCGCGCCGTGGTGCAAGGGTAGGCAGATGCGTGACGCATCTCGTGACGTAAGGGCGGTGCATCGCTTCAAACAGGCGTAATGAATTGACGTAGCAGCTTCACACAAGTGCCTGCGTGAAATCTTGTAGATTTCACGCAGGCACTTTTGCGAGGCGCACCTGCCTCGAAACGCCCACCCTGCGCCGGAACGCCCACATGTGGCGCAGGGCTTTACAACATGACGCATCTGCCTAGATGCGTCACGTTGTAAATGGGTCGCAGGGATGCGCCACGTTTACGCTGCCGTTGCATGACGCAAAGGCGGCGTAAACGTGGCGCAAGTCCGACATAAATCTGCCCCAAAGTATTTAGTGAAGTGCACACTGTGAAACGTGAAGCAGCAGTGTCTGATTGGGATTGATAAAGAATTGCCCATTGTTGAGGACAGAGTAGGCAAATTGTACATTGGGTCTTGTAACGGTAGTGGTTATTGCTCGCGCCCTCTCTTGAGGTTAATTCGAAGAGTTGTGTACTTCTTTTGCTCCTAATGTACACAGTGTTCTGTCGTCTATGTTTGCTTTCTCCTGTGTCATGTAGCGGACTTTGGGTAAATATGACTGTTTCTGTACATCCAGCAGTTTTGAACCCTACTCCCAAACTGCTTGCTGCCTGTTACCATAGTAGCAGTTCATGGAACACTCAATTGAGCACACAGGTCACAAGTTCAGCACACAATGTTACTAATCCAAACTGCAAGTGTGCTGGACTTTTAAATTTTTTCCATAGGAACCGTTAATCACAGCTACAGCCTCTGGTAAAGAGCTGGGAAAGAGTTAGCCTCGGTATTACACTTCTAGTTATGACATCATTCTTTTCTTAGTAAAACTTTGAGCCCCGTCAGTTATTCTCTTACAAATTAAGGGGTATAATTTTAACGTCTTCCTTGTAAATATGCCCCCAAGTACTGTGTGAATGTCACATGTGAATTAGGCGCAGAAGGGTACAGAGACGTTTTGTAGCCTAGGAGATGGCCACCTTCCCGAGAATTATTTACTAATTGTTCGAGACGTTTGAGGCAACTTAAGTCCGGGAATTGTCATACTCAGGATCTTTATTTTAATATGCAGGGTGTGCCTCTGCAGTCTCTGAAGCCTCCGTGGTGCTAGACAGTGCCTTATTTGTTTTATAATCACACGGACAGTACTTATAGTGATATAAAGCGATACACTCATAGAACTCTTGCAGTTGTATAATTACTCAGGATTTATGTGCCTAAGAGTTAATTACATTATTTTTTGTACGTGCACTGTAATGTTAAATAGTTTTGATTTTAAAATCTTCTCTAAGCAGATGATTATCACACTAAATAATAGTCAAATGTTGTCAGAAAAAGAAGACGTATACACTCAGTTTTTTTAAAATGATCTTTTATTAAAACAGAAATGAATAAATAGAAACAAAACTTTAATATAACAGTATAATAAACAAAATGTGAGATGGACTCCAGTGGTAGCAGCGTAGGTAACCTGCAAAACAAAAATGAAACATAAGTCCTTAAAATTAGATCGATGTGATTGAATGAGGTGAGAGATTACATCATTACGAAAGGCAAGATCGTTTTTTCTCACATGCCCACTCAGGGTAATGCACCCCACCCCTCCCGCAGAATCACCCTCATCAGGAGTCTGTAGGGCCCACCATTTGTCAAAGCAACCTTCTTACGCGTTGTTACGATGGCCACGCATCATCACAGAATCCTCAAACGTTGAGCTTCGGAGGTGTTCGGGGGACGCCAATTTGTGAAACACAACCTGTTAGATAAAAAGGAAGATAAGATTGTGTGTCATTTGTTCATCAAAGGAGAGAGGAAGTGAGAGAGTGACTGAAAAGAATATTCGTAGCTCACCTTTCTGTCACCGGTGTGTCTTCCACCACGTGCCGGGACATAGTGCACCCTGAAGCTCCACATCTAAAAGAGAGTAAAAGAAAGATGTTATGATTGGTAATTGCCACTATCTTAATGTGGAGTAGAATAACATCGCCTTTTCACACACCTTCCCTCCCCCGTTAAAAATACAACCATTTGTACAGTTTAAACTTGTTTAATGGGCTTGGATTTATGAACAATTAGTAGAGTAGCAATGTTTTCCATCCGGTTATAGAAAACAAGTGGTGCGCAGTCATACACGCGGTTTCAATCATCACTCATGTGTCTGGGCACGATAATTGAAATATCATGTGCTATTGGAGTCTATTACAAGCAGCAAGTGCATAATAGATACGAATAGGCCATGGACGGAGCAATGCGCCCGTTTTTTAGAATAAGTCGCACGCAAAGGCCAATGGTTTAGCACGGAAGGAAACAGACACGTGTGCAATTGATAGGTTAGGTTCTTATCCCCATTTTTACATATAGAAAATGTCTCGCGCTGCTTGAGCAGAGCTGTGCACTCCAACAAACGATTCAGAAAAGGGGGTGGTGATGAACAGAGTGTCCGAATTAAGCAGACCACTCTTACCCAGTCCAAAGATCAGGGCTTGATCCATCACCGTTATTTAGCTCACTGCCCCATCCCAGCTCAGAACCTGGCTATATGCAAATTAGTCTGTCCCTGGCCCAGTGCATCATGGGAACAGGGCAGACCAAACTACCAAGCCAATTCTTCACCAGAAAGGATACAAGCTACCGGGGACCGGTTTCTGGCATTTCAGCCTCGTCGGCCCGGCTTGCTTGAATCCTGATGGAGCAGTGAGCAAGGGACTCATGTCTGAGTATACCCTGCCACACCTATAGTGGCCAAAAACGATTCAGAAAAGGGGGTGGTGATGAACAGAGTGTCCGAATTAAGCAGACCACTCTTACCCAGTCCAAAGATCAGGGCTTGATCCATCACCGTTATTTAGCTCACTGCCCCATCCCAGCTCAGAACCTGGCTATATGCAAATTAGTCTGTCCCTGGCCCAGTGCATCATGGGAACAGGGCAGACCAAACTACCAAGCCAATTCTTCACCAGAAAGGATACAAGCTACCGGGGACCGGTTTCTGGCATTTCAGCCTCGTCGGCCCGGCTTGCTTGAATCCTGATGGAGCAGTGAGCAAGGGACTCATGTCTGAGTATACCCTGCCACACCTATAGTGGCCAAAAACGATTCAGAAAAGGGGGTGGTGATGAACAGAGTGTCCGAATTAAGCAGACCACTCTTACCCAGTCCAAAGATCAGGGCTTGATCCATCACCGTTATTTAGCTCACTGCCCCATCCCAGCTCAGAACCTGGCTATATGCAAATTAGTCTGTCCCTGGCCCAGTGCATCATGGGAACAGGGCAGACCAAACTACCAAGCCAATTCTTCACCAGAAAGGATACAAGCTACCGGGGACCGGTTTCTGGCATTTCAGCCTCGTCGGCCCGGCTTGCTTGAATCCTGATGGAGCAGTGAGCAAGGGACTCATGTCTGAGTATACCCTGCCACACCTATAGTGGCCAAAAACGATTCAGAAAAGGGGGTGGTGATGAACAGAGTGTCCGAATTAAGCAGACCACTCTTACCCAGTCCAAAGATCAGGGCTTGATCCATCACCGTTATTTAGCTCACTGCCCCATCCCAGCTCAGAACCTGGCTATATGCAAATTAGTCTGTCCCTGGCCCAGTGCATCATGGGAACAGGGCAGACCAAACTACCAAGCCAATTCTTCACCAGAAAGGATACAAGCTACCGGGGACCGGTTTCTGGCATTTCAGCCTCGTCGGCCCGGCTTGCTTGAATCCTGATGGAGCAGTGAGCAAGGGACTCATGTCTGAGTATACCCTGCCACACCTATAGTGGCCAAAAACGATTCAGAAAAGGGGGTGGTGATGAACAGAGTGTCCGAATTAAGCAGACCACTCTTACCCAGTCCAAAGATCAGGGCTTGATCCATCACCGTTATTTAGCTCACTGCCCCATCCCAGCTCAGAACCTGGCTATATGCAAAATAGTGCACTCCAACAAAGGCACGAGCTGTACTGCACACAGCAACGGAGGCACGAGTGCTAAATGAATTGAGAAAGGAAAGGTTTTAAAAATAAGATGGTAAATTTAAGTGTACACATAAAAAAAAAATACTCATCTACATCCCTCTGCATGTGGGAGCGACGGACATTTGACCGACTATAAAAACCTTCCTGCTATAGGAAAAAAAATACAAATGCAATAAGATAAGGTATGTAGGACTGTGTACGCCTAAATCGATGTGTCTGCTCTGCCCCCAAGATGTCTCACATTTGTTGCTGAGTCTTGATATCGCTATGGCAAAGGACATACTTGTGCACCCATCATCATCGCAGGTTCGTTACCCGCTCAGTCCTTGCAGTACCACTAACTCAGTGACCAAAGATGCCATGCACGTGGTGGTGGACCCCACTGTTTGGTAGTTCGGACCTGCATGAGGCGTCCGAATCACCAGGACGAGTCATCACAGCGCTTGCGATGGCAGCAACTTAAAAATGGCATAGAGCACGTGCGCCTGGTCTTATTTATTGGTTGGGTCACGTGTGTTGTGATGCCTGTGCTGGATGAGTGTGGTGTGGGTGTATACAAGCCATGAGGGAGTGTGTGTGTGTGTGTGTGCTGTTCTGACAACTAGACCTGGAACTAAGAAATCACTACAATGAAAATCTGGGCCATGTACCGTTGTTGTGTTTTCCTGTAAGAGTAAGCGGAGTGGGCTGGCCTGATGTATGCCAGTGCTGCGCAAGGCTGTGAACAATGACCCCGGAGCTATGAGCGTGGCTCCGTCGTGAGCTATATGAGAAATCAACTGATTCGGGTGTTTGTGTTGTAGTGCTGCTGTCACCCGGGTCTTAAATGCAAATGTGGCATTATGCCTGTGGAAATCAGTGTTCGAACCTAGGAGTCGGGTCCACATCCTGTTATTGTAGACAAATGACGTAATCTACGCGCGCCTGAAAATGTACTGTTAATATGGTGCTCATGTAAATCGCTGACATCGTTTTGGATCGACTTCACGCTATATAAATATGCTAAAAAAAAAACTCGAGCAATAGCACACACTTATAAATTTACTATACACTTTGCTTACAGTATTGTAATGATCCACTTTCTATGTTCGTATTTTTTGTAGAATGAGCGAGATAAAGTTATATAACCGAAGTTTTTGTTACTGCCAGAGGTAAGATGGTTGCATACACTGTTTACAGCACAATATAATGTGGTAGGGCCCAGGAGCAGCATTTTATAAACATAATGAATACACAGACACAGATAGATAAATAAAGTGGGTACGGGCACATGCGCTCGACTCCATTTTAATCAAGTAGAATAGTAATCATGATATCATACACAGATATTCCATCATAAATGGTTTATGATTTCTGCTGTACAAAGGTAAGAGCACTACATGTGAAATAATACATAGAAGATTCTATCGTAAAGGGTTCATGAGTTGTGGTGCACTGAGGTTGGGGCAGTTTGTGTGGAGCCTGCAATGATGCGTGGTCCAGGCAGACCGTACTGGTAAGAATGTCTTTTGACTACTGAATTTTGCCTTAATAAGGCCATGTGGTGATTATTTATGGTGTACTAAGTAAGTGGTATGTCTGGTGCGCAGCGTGGGCTCACCCTGCGATGATGCCTGGTCCGAAAGGGCTGTACTGGAAGCATTGTCTGTTGCCTACTGGACTGCATCATCTTTAATCATGATTCAAATAAGACGAAACATATATGGAATATGTTATCGAAATATGTAGTTTTCAGGGACATTATAGTTCAAATTGTGACATGTGCTGTCCGCAGTGTAGACTGCCATTCAGTTTTCATTTGCTCTTGCAGGGTGTATTTTATTATTCAACTAAATCTATAACTGATATAAAAGAAGTTCTTGAAGGAAGGATACTAAAGGGATATTGTGTGCGTAACCTGAGATGATGCTTGGTTGGGGGGGCCACAGTAATTGGAGTAATATCTTTTGTCAATTGAATTCTCCTTCAATTCCAATTAACAGTGATAGTATGCCTCATTGCTGACATAAAACTGTTCACTCTTCTTTGCAATGATTTATGGTGCACTGAGTTAGTAGTATCTTTGGCCCTGAGCTTGTACGTACCCTGCGATAATGCATTATCCAGGGGGGCTGCATTCGGACCAATGTCTTTTGTTTGTTGAATTCTGCTTTAATACGGCCACGTGGCGATGAATTATGGTGCAATGAGTTGCTATTACCTTTGGCACTGAGCATGTACGTAACCTGCGATGATACGTGGTCTGGGCAGGCCGCACTGGGAGCAATGTTTTTTTGCCTAGTGAATTCTGCCTTAATAAGGCCACGTGGAGATGACTTGTGGTGCAGTGAGTTAGTGGTACCTGAAGATGATTCGTGGTTTGGGCGGGTCGCACTGGTTCAATGTCTCTTTCTTATTGGAATGCGTCATGTGCAATCGCCATTCCACTTGAATAGTGAGCCCTCACAATGTAGATCGAAGGCAGTAGTCAATACAGACATTGAGGAATGTTTTTCGTCGCATCCTTTAACAAAATCTGAGGACAATTGTCTCTGCCTTAAATAAATCAAGACTGAATTTCATGCTGTTCGTAGTGGAGATCCAAAGCTGAATTCAAATTGTGAACCCTGCTGTCTGCACTGTAGATCGAAGGCAGTAGTCAGTACAGACATTGAGGAATGTTTTTTTTGTCGCATCCTTTAACAAAATCTGAGGACATAGAGTACAATTGTCTCTGATTAAATAAATCAAGGCTGAATTCCCTACTGTCCGTCGTGTAGATGCAAAGCTGAATTCAAGTTGTGAACCCTGCTGCCCGCAATGTAGATCGAAGGCAGTAGCCGACACAAAAATCGAGGAATGCCTTTTGTCACATCCTTTAACAAAATCTAAACACTTACAGTACAATTGTCTCTGCATTAAATAAATCAAGGCTTCATTTCCTACTGTCCGTAGTGTGGATGCAAAGCTGAATTCAAGTTATGAACCCTGCTGTCCGCAGTGTAGATTGAAGGCAATAGTCGACACAAACATCGAAGAAGGCTAAATTCAATGCTGTCCTTAGTGTAGATCCAAAGCTGAATTCAAGTTGTGAACCCTGCTGTCCTCAGTGTAGATCGAAGTCAGTAGTCGATACAGACATAAGTCTGCGGTGCTGTAGTGCTGAGTTTGCAATGGGCCTGTATCGAGGAGACACGTGGTCATGGTGGCAGCCACATAGCAGGGTGGGGACCTTCGCTGTGGCAGAGTTTTTTGTCTTTGCACAAGTGAACCAAGCCCAATGCGTAGCCTAATTATTTATAATCTTACGCTGGAGTTGCGTACGTTGGACCAGCCCACTCCGCTTCTGCTTCAAGGGGGGGTGGGGAAGACAATACAGCTACATGACAGAGATATTCGCCAGTGTCAGAGATAATATGGTTGCATCCACTGTGCAGTACACTACATGTATCAATAGTATATCTACACACGGAAAGGTTTTTGGTTTGCATTGTGAGTTGTGTATAGCATATCACCGGTAGTCTTTGCATTGTGTAAATTATTGTTGATGTGCGAGTTCCCTCCCTAATACATAGTTGGTTGCCACATCTCTGAACATTCAGCTAGTGTGCTGTTGAAGGGATATGCTATTTTGGGAAGGTCTGTGGTCCTGTTTTGCACTGCCTCCGAGTTAGTAGAGAGGGAGGGGTCAGGAGGGGTGGTTGTAGTGGTGGTGGCGCTGGGTGTTGTGATTTTGTTGGGTGTCGGAAGTGCTTAATTAGTACCTTTATCACATATTCATCTTTAAACATGGGTGTGAGTTGGATGTAATTCACACAGTACATAGTCGACGTCCTTACACTAGTTAAATGTTGATGTTAATTTTTTGTGGTAAATGGAACTATCGCCTGTTTTTTTAGGTACCATTGCAGATTTGGCTTGTTGTTGAATGTATGGGGAAGTGGTGTTATTTTTTTCTACAGGAACCCCTAGTTTGTATATTATTAACGCTAGTTGTGGTTCTGGTTTGTAGCGATTTTGTTGGAGGAAGGAATCAATTGAAGAGTGGTAATATTTGCAGTTTTTACTAGGTTGAGAATGGGATGATAATTAAAAAAGATAGAAAAAAACAGATACGCTTAATGAACATTGTAATTAGGAATTATCATTTAAAAAAACCTTTGAAATTCACTAAAAAATGTAGGTTTCAGGCAGGTTTTAGTTAGGAATTATCATTTAAAAAACCTTAGAAATTGGGGGCGTGGCTAGCAGCCAGCGAGAATGGCCGCAGCCTAACTGAGCTCCCCTGGGGAAAGTTTGAATGGAGGGGCGGAGATAAGGAGGCGGATTTCGTCCCTTTAGACGAGCTGCTGATCTAGTAATGGTGGCTTGCAGATGAGAGCGCAGTACGGGGAGGCCCTGAGGCTCAGAGAGGAGTGGACGCGGAGGCTCAGGGGTCGGCTTCTGGATCGCCCTACCGTGAAAGGCTGAGGAGGGGAGCTCAAAGCAGCAGCGCGGAAGGTGCCGGCCTGGCCTGGAATGGTGTCGCTGGGAGCCCCCGGCAGGAGACGGCATAAACGGAGACTTCGGGACTGTGAGGTGAAACACGCCGCTGCAGACTCCCGGATCAAGAGATAGCGGTGTGGAGGCCCCCCCGGAGAGCACTGGCGAGGGGCCCTTTTTGGGAGTTAGACCCACCTCGACTATTGTGGAGGCACCGGGAAGACTGCGATGGAAGGAGCCCAGGGAGAGCTGGCAGAGGTGGCCCAAGCCGGTTGGAAGGAAAATTGAGCCCCCGGCTTGCGGCCTGCACTGTGCTGGGAGCAGAACATGAGCTGTGAGTGACCTCCATGAGGAGACGACCGGAGCTCTACGGCAGGAGGTGGCCCCCCTCATAAGAAATGACTGCCCAGGGGAGAGGCATAGGTCGGGCCTCCTGGGTGTCTGAAGTCCAGGGCCTGAGCTGCGCCCATGGCCCGGGGGAGCACCAAGTAGTGAGGAGGCTGGAGCGAGCTACATGCAGCCTGTGACAGTGCCTGGAGTGGCCTGAGGAGATTGTGGACAAGCCGCGGTGTGCTGGAGGTGGCTAATCGGCGGAGAGATCAGGCAGACAGTGGCTATTAGGATTGGTGACGGGGCATCCGTGGCGCACACGTCCCCTTGAGGAGGCGGTAAATAAATGCTAAAAGTGCTGTGCTGACTGGAGGAGGGTGGGCCCTGAGGACTTGTCGGTGCTGGCAAAAGGGGACAACAGGCAGACTCTCTGGAGGTGAGGAAGAGGCTCAGAAAGAGTCACGTGCTTGGTCTGGAGAGACAGTGCCTCGACAATTTACCCACCTGAGTCACTTGAGGCCGCAATGGGGACGAGGCAGCTGGAATTTGGCACTGGGCGGGTGCAGAGTGGTACGGACTCTTCTGTGGGAAGAAGGGGTGATATTCGCAGATACCTCAGGGGACGGACGTACTGGAGTGCTTTGACCGGTGAGTGGGGGAGCCCTCACAGAGTGTGAGGCAGAGGAGTGTGTCCTGCTGACATACAGTGCAGCACTTGGAGGACCCCAGCCGGAATACGCAGAGTCTGGGAGCAGCGGGCGGAAGTGCCTGGGGCCCACATAAAGAAGATCATGGGTTGAAGTGGAGTCATGGCGACGGGGGGAAGCAGTGCTTAATTTGTGCAGGTGCTTTCAGGTGCTGAGCACTGGCACCTATTTCTCAGGGCCGGGTCTATTGAATTTTTCTCCCATGCACAGCCAGCACTGTGCACAGGCCATTAAAAAGCCCCAGCCTCGAGCGAGGCTTGTGCAGCTGTACGTTTAGATTTGGTGCATGCTGCTTGCTTTGGCGCGCACCAGTGCCTGGTCTTCAGGTTGGGGGAAGGGCAGGTGTGTTGTGTAATGCGAGTATAAACTGCACAAACGATGAACTGGTTAGGTGAGTTGTGTGTGCGTTATTTTATGCACAACTGTTATCCTACAGGCGAGAGAATAGTGCTTGGCCGTGGAACACCATCGATAAATTCCTGCACAGTGGCACCCGCACGAAACTGCCCAGTAGTTGCCTGCCTCAGGATCCCAGACAAGGCCTTGCAGCATAATAACAAAATACGGGAAGCAGCTGAGGGTGGTCCGAAAGTGAAAACATTTCTTCCTGCCAGTCAGTGTATTAGTACCATGCTCCTACCTGTCCCAGTACCATCTCGTCTCTATCACACCCGTCCTCTCCCTTCTGCAATGGGCACCATTGCAGCCACAAGCACCATGAAGAACACCTCCCATCCCTGCCACTGTGACTGTGCCACAACGCTACCTCCGACAGTGCCCCTCTCTCCACAGTGGCCTTCTCCCACTATCCCAGTGCCCCTCTCTCCACAGTGCCTTTCTCACCTGTATCTCAGTGCCCCTCTGCTTACAGTCCCCTTTCCCTCTGTATCACAATGCCCCTCCATGCAACAACACTCGCTCACTCCTGTTACAGTACCCCTTGGCTCCCTTCCTCACTCTCAGAGCACCCCTCCCCACCATCGCTTTGATTTAAAGCATGCACTGGGCCCTGAGTATCCATACTTTGAGTTCGCACGTGAGACCGCAAAGCCCTTCCCAGTCTTGGCCACTCGAACCCGAACCAGGAGGCTTTCCCAATTACCCCCTAACCAGAGAGAGGATACACGGGGAATTTCTCAACTTTGATCTGGAAAAAAATAGCATTGATTCAAAACGTGCTATCTGAGGGGCTAGGCTGTATTGGGCACTCTGTACCTCCCCCCACCCCCACAAGCCTGCTGAGATCCATCACCCCACACCTTCTCTTCACCTACAAAGACCCATGTCCCATAAACCCCTGCTGCATACTTACAGCCTTATGTCCCTGTTGGAGAGAGATCAGAGTTTTGTCTAGTTGAAGTTTTGTCTGTAGCACAGAGGGGTAATGTAGAACATGTACCATGCAGATGACAGAACTATATTTATGTGGATGGCTGAGTGGGTTTCTGTTTTTTGTCACAGATGTCGTTTTGTTACTCGCTGATCATAAATTACAATCCTAATATAGCACAGGCGGCAGACTCAGTTGAATTTTGTGCTTTATTAGTTTAAAAGTATGTGTGGAAGCCTGTCTGAATGGAGTTGAATGTCTGACTTAATTTGAAAATAGGTGGCAGTGAGATTTTGCAATTTATAGTCTAATCATGTAAAAGAACTATTTGTTTGAAGTATGGGAGTGTGGTTCTCCATCGAGGCGTAATCCAAGGTGTAATCCCAATGGTATAACTGACACTTTATTATGTTTTATCAGGAATACCTATTGTGACATAACAAAACATCTTTTTATGGCATAAAACTTAACACAGTTAAAGAATTGCTATTGTGTGTCTTGGACAACACTGCTGTGCATTGATGAGACAGGCCAAGAATGATACACTCCTGTCACCTCTCAACTTTACATATTTAATAACTGTATATTTAATAAAGCAGAGGTGTACTCTTTGCTTGCTCTATCTCAGTATCTGATTTTCTTCCTCCCCTTCACACCTCACTCCTTCAATTCTCTCCCATCTTACTTCACTTTTCTGCCCTACATCTGCGTTTTCTCTTAATCGCCACCTTCCCTCCTTAAATGCTTTTAATTGTTCACCTTTCCATCTTTCCCTTCCACTCTACTCTCACACGCTCCCCACTGTCCGCTTTTCTGCTCTTGCCTTTCTCCTCTTTTCACTTTTCCTTCTCATCACGTTCCACTCCAATCTTGCAATCCCAATCTTTGCTTTCCACATTTCTCTTCACATTGTCTACTGCATCTATCTTTGCCTTTAGACCTCCCCTCCTCCCTCACTCTACCTTTTAATTGTTTCCTTCTTGCACATATGTCAATATCTACTGCAGGAGTCTGTGTTCTATCACAGGGTCATAAATTCGAATCTTGGTGTGGCCACTCAGTCTTTCATCTTTGGATAAAATTAGTGCAATTGAGCTGGATAGCAACATTTAATGTGCTTTACAAACATACATGGGGTGTTTCTCCCTCTATCCCTTCATTTCTTCCTTTCACATTCTTTTCTTATTTTCTCCTTCTTTCATCCATTACTTATTTATTTCCTTACTCCAGTGCTCCTCTTCCTGCCTGCATTTGTTACTGCCTTCTTTAATGTATTTCTTCCTTCATTCTTTTCTTTCTTTTCAACAGCGCAGTGCAAGCACATTTTCTTTTGTTTGCAAAGCTGCCTCAAGTCGTCAAATGTCCTTTCTCTAATTTGAGTTCACTTTAAGTTTTTGTCATAGGCTTCCAAAATGTTATATTATGTTATATTGATTTGTATATCACACTAATCACCCAGGAGGGTATCCAGAGATTTGGGCAGGTGTGTAGGTATAATGTGCCTGAGTTGCTTTTATGAAGAGCCAGCCCTTCATCGTCTTGCGGAACTCATAAGGGAGGAGGTGATTCCGATGTGTTGAGGCTTGTGGATGTGGGTGGAGCCAATAAAGAGAAGTGGGTGGGGCCACTGGAAGGAGCGGACGGAGCTGCGGAAGTGGATGTGGCCTTGTTAAAGACTGTGAGCACCTGCACTTCATATTTTACTAATTAAGCACTGGGGGGATGGTCCTAAAGCTAACGCCCAAAAACAGCTCACCAAGTTTGCGTGGGCCAAGACAGGAGAGAGAGGAGATTCGCCCCAATCAGAGAAGGAAGGAGGGACTCCTGCCACTAAGCAGGGCCCTGAGCCCACTCTACACGACGTCATGGCGGCCATTAATGTGGTGCGGGCCTCGGTGGACTCGGTCACAGTGGAGATCTCTCTGATTAGGGCAGACTTTAGGAAAATGGACGAAAAGGTCAAGGACCTTAGGATAGTCACGAGCGCCTTGCAAACGGACACATCAGAACTCCAAACACAAATGCTTGAAATGCAGAAGAAGTAGGAGAGGATGTTGCAGAAGCTCGATGATTATGAAGGACGTGCCCGCCGCAACAACATCCGATTTTTAGGGGTTTAGCACTTACCCACCTGAGAGCGCAAATAGGGGGGGAAGTGGGGAGGGGTTGTGAGGCCCATCGCTGAGGGACTTCCTAAAACTGTGGACTTACCACAATGCAACATGTTGATGGGTTCTATTGCTGTGATCTGCATGAGATTTGGTAATAATCTTATGTGGGTGGCTAATTTGTGAGTTAATTGTGATATATATATGCTGCGGGCTGGTTTAGCCTGTGCAGTTTCGACATTTCAGGGGGGGAGATAGACACTCTGACATGTTTGGGAGTGGGTTGTTTTAAATCCACGGGCAGGGGGGCAGGGAGGGGGGTGGGAGCTGGGACTGGGGGGAGGAGGGGTTTTTGATGACGCAGTGTTTGAATGTGCAGATGAGAAGTGTATGACCAGACAGAATGCTTACAATTTTCTTGTTAACCTCTTTGATCCGTATCAGTGTGGAGACGGTTGTGACCTGGGATGGGGATAGGACACTTTCTGTACTGACGTGGAATGTTAACGGGATGGGGGACAAGATAAAGAGGGGGATAGTGCAACAATATTTGAAACGCCATTCTCCGGACGCAGTGTTGCTACAGGAGACGCACCTGGTGGGTCAGAAGACGAAGGCTCTCACTAGATGGGGATACAAACTCCTGGTTCATGCTGATTACATGTCTAGATCGAGGGGGACGGTGATTCTGGTGAAGAGATCCGTACCTCTGATTGCTCATTGAGTATGGGCGGATATGGCGGGGTATGGGCGGATACGGCATGGAGGTTTGCAGGGGTGCAGGCCCAATGGGATGGTAGAGATTTTAACATACTTTCAATCTATCTGCCACCTGCTATGGGTAAGTTGGCCCTGGAGGACTTAGGTGGGAGACTGATGAGATTACAGGAAGGTACACTGATTATGGGTGGCGACTATAATATGACAATGGACGATAACTTGACCGCCAGCTACCCAGGTCAAGGGCAAAATCCAGCACCCTAATGGCTGACTTTGCGGAGGCGTTTCGGCTGGTGGGTGTGGGTCGGGCACTCAAACCCACAGACAAGATGTTTACCTTTTTCTCTGGCATGCACCAAAGCCTATCGCGTATTGATTACTTCCTCACGCACCCTTCAGCGGTAGGGAACTTTGTTAACCACCGGGTTTTACCGAGGGGTATATCTGACCACTCCACGGTCTGGTTGGAGTACCCACTTTGGGAAAGACAGACACGTACCACTGTAGTTCTGAATCCATTGCTTTTGCACATACCTGATATTAGAGAGGAACTCTGTACGCAGACGGAGGATTATTTTGCTGAGAACGTGGGGTCGGTCTCGTCAGCTCAAACAATATGGGAGGCATACAAGGTAGTTCTGAAGGGGCAGGCTCTGTCCCTGAAGATGGGATATAGCTAAGAAACTGGAACTTTTGGTGCAGGCGGAAACTGACCTTCATGACCTGGAACGAGAACATGCACAGACTCCTCTGCCTGATACTGCCCATAGACTCAGGCTGAAGCAAGACGAGTATAGGATAAAAACCAGAGAACATATGTTGGGTAAGTATCGTCATACCCAGCACAAAATATACGAAATGGGAGACAGAGCGGGCAGGACACTGGCTTGGCTAGAGTGGAGAGAACAGGGGCGAGATGGGTGCACACGTTGACAACGTCGGGAGGGGGCACTGTGACGCATCCAAGGGATATAGCGGAGGAATTCGCTGCTCACTTAGGATGGATGTATTCTCCCTCCACTCTCTACATGAAGGAGGACTCATGCCAGCTTCTTCGAGATAGTGACGTCCCGACCCTCTCGGAGGTGGACAGGGAGAACTTAGAGGTCGATCATCTCAGGTGAGGAAATAGGTAAAGCTATAGGGCAGGTTTAATCTGGGAAAGCGATGGGACCTAATGGTATCCCGGTTGAATTCCTGAAAGCCACCGCCTCCCGAAAGATACCACATCTGAAGGCTCTGTTTGAGGAGAGCCTAGAGGTGGGACGGCTACCAATGGATCAGAGATTGGCCACTATGGTGGTGATTCCTAATCCGGGCAAGCCGGTAGAGAAATGCGGTCCTACAGGCCGATCTCACTGATTAATGTTGAGGCTAAAGTCTTGACAAAAGTCCTTGCCAACAGGTTGGGGGGTCATTATGATGTTAGTTTACCCGGATCAGTCTGGGTGTATGCCTGGCAGAAGTACGGCCCTTAATCTAAGGCGCTTACACAATGTACTGGCCTGTAGGCAGTACATTGAGGAGGATGCCGCGTTGTTATCTCTTGATGCCTCCATGGCCTTAAACTCCATAGAATGGCCATACATGTTTAGAGTTTTAGAGAGGCTGGGCCTAGGTCCCAAGTTTATAGTGTGGGTGAGTTTGCTGTACACAGATGTGCTGGGTCAAGTGCGGTTAAATGGTCATACTTCTAGGACATGTAGAGTGCGTCGGGGTACCAGACAGGGATGCCCTCTGTTCCCGCTGTTTTTTGCCCAACTGTTGGAACCCCTTGCGGCGTGGATACACCGGGATGTTATGGTACGAGGGATGAAGTGGGCAGAAGACATAGAGGACTGCATATCTCTATATGTGGATGATATACTGTTGAACCAGGCTTACGGCCAACAGGCCACATTTTACCACATACTATGGAGCTGTCTGAGATTGAGTGTCTTATGGGAGGGTGCCTCGGAACACATGCGAAGGGACTTACACAAGGAATTTGTTCTGAAGCCTCAATTAGGGTTGTTGAATATCTGGGAGGCAACTGATTTGACGGAAGTGGAAAAACAGTTTGTGACGCTGGGGTACACGCTGGTTAAGCGGGAGATAGCTAGAGGGTGGGGGCAGCTAGTATACCGAGCGTCCATATGTGGACAAAAGAGTTCAACATATGCATGCTGGCGGAAACAGAAGTGTTTGTGGATAGGGGGTGCCCCAAAAAATGTGACAGGAAATGGTCAAGTTGGAATAAGTATGGAGGTGACCTTATGGTATCCCCAACAGTGGAATTAGCAATGTGTAACCGTAGAGAAAGTGCAGAATCTATGTAATGTTTTTGCTGATTGCTAACTGTCCAGGTCTGAAATTTGTGTAGGTTGTATCTGCTACTATGTATGCACATGATTTCTTGTACTCAATAAAAACATTTAAACATTTACAAAACCTTAGAAATTCACTGAAAAAAACATGGGTTTGAGGGGTGTTCTAGTTAGCTGGACATTTTACTCATACAAAACCATTGAAATTCCTCTGTTATAGTTGTACTAACTGTAACTCTTGCGCCCGCAATCCACTGCTGATGATGTCACATATTACATCATTCATGACATGGTCAGTGACATCACTGATGACATCACTGATGACATCTCAAATTACATCACTGATGACATCATCCATGTGACAATCAGATACACCTCATCATACACCAGTATAACCTTTCATCACTCACTGTAAAATACAGAGTACCATATTTGATTCCATTGACATACCAATACAAGTATCTAAAAACCCACTCAGTGATTACTAGATCTACATACACATCTAATCATTTACCTATAGATTCACTCATACATGCTGTCAATGATCAATAGAACACTATCAAATATACTTATATGCCTATATTAACATTACACACCAGCACACATCCTATTCACTTATGCAGTCAACCTACTCATTTATGCAAACAATGCATCATACTTACATTTACTCAGCTACGCACTTCTAAAAAACACCACTTCATTCATTCATATAGATAGTAACTCATACTTAGTGTGTTATAAAATCACTATTACACGTATACAGTTATCCATACAGTCACTCATGCAATCACTGAGTCTTATGTATACTTATTTATATACAACAAATGTCACATACAGTGCCCTTTATTTTTCTAGTTTGTTGGACATGTACCATTGAGAGATATATTTGCTGATCACTACATCCATAAAGATATTCACTCACCCAAACAACTATTATAACATGTAGTCTTAAAGTCATATACCTACTAAATCAACTATCCACACATCTTTGGGCAGTCACACACCCCCCACCGAACCACACACACATTAACTCTCTCATACAAATAATCAGCTAACAAATCAATAACTAATATAGACTTTCTCGTAGCTAGTAACCAACTGCTGCAGCAGTTTACACAACAACTGACAAAGTAATACAGATATTCACACAGTTTAGTCACTATCCAATATATTTAGTGAGACACTATAAATTAGTCAAGTAAACAGTCAATCACACTGCTACTAAATCCTCCATTCAGATATTTATATATCCACTCATTCTTCAATGCAGATTGCTATATATATAATACATATTTAAATAACAAACCAAACCACATTCACTGGATGATGTCGTCAGGGATGTCATCAGTGATGTCATTTGAGATGTCATCAGTGATGTCATCAGTGATGTCACTGACCATGTCATGAATGATGTAATATGTGACATCATCAGCAGTGGATTGCGGGCGCGAGAGTTACAGTTAGTACACCTAACTATATATATATATATATATATACATATATATGTATATATAAAGTTCAATTATAAATTAAAACATTGAATTATTTGAAAATCTTTAAACTTAAATTCTCCACTCCTCCGGTGAGTGCAACAGTAGGGAGAGTGTTGAATAGCAAAGGGGTAAAATTACTTTTCCCACTACAGTGAGTGCAACAGTAGGCAAAGTGTTAGATAGCGGAGAGGTAAAAATTACTATTCCCACTACAGTAAGTGTAACAGTAGGGAAAGTGTTGGATAGCGGAGGGGTAAGAATTACTATTCCCACTCCAGTGAGTGCAACAGTAGGGAAAGTGTTGGATAGCGGAGAGGTAAAGCTAGCCATTCCCACTCCAGTGATTGTGACAGTAGGGAAAGTGTTGGATTGCAGAGTGGTAAAAATAACGATTCCCACTCCAATGAGTGCAACAGTAGGAAAATCGTTGGATAGCGGAGGGGTAAAATTACTATTCTCACTCCATTGAGTGCAACTGGATGGAAAGTGTTGGATTGTAGAGGGGTATCAATTAATATTCCCACTACAGTCAGTTCAAAATTAAAAACAAACAAAATATTAACGACAAAAATATTCTAAAAAAAATATGCATATGTTACAAATTAAAATTCAAAGAGATTTGACATTTAAAAAAACAAAAATGTATTACAACATTAAGTTCATATGACAAATACCTACAAAAATTATATTAAATAAGATAAAAAATAATGTTCACACAACTAAATATTTTTAATTACAAATTATTTAGAAACAAAAACATTAATTATTACATCAATGTACTTTTTTTATTCTCTAACCTTTAACATCACACAATTCATAAACCACATCTAAATATAAAAAAGTACTTCCGTAATAAACATAAATAATTACCAATTATAGAAATAATATTAATTCAAAAACAAATTAAAACTCATATGAATTAATGAACTTACCGCACTTTACCCCTGTAATCCCCAAAATGTGCAGCTAAAATTGACCTGTAAAAAAATGTGTTACAAAATTAAAACTTATTTTAAAAAAACTAATAGTATTTAACAACAAATTATAAAGTAAGTAAAATGAATTTACTCCCCGCCCTTTACCCCTATAAAACTAAAACCTATACACAACAAAATATAAACAAATACCCTAATTTATTATCAATTAATTGATTAATAATAATGATCAACTAATTATTAATTGATGAAACATATATTACTTCCCACCCTAGACCCCTACAAACCTCAGAACCCACACCTAAAATTAATTACGCAATTTCCATAATTAATTTACAAACAATTAATTAATGTAAATTATCAACTAATTATTAACTAATTAAACATAAATTACTTCCCACCCTGTACCCCTGTGAACCCCACACCCCACACCTAAAATTGATTACACAATTTCGATGATTAATTTTCAATTAATTAATTAATATAAATTAACAACTTATTATTAATTAATCAAAAAAGATTTCCCACCATTTTCTCCTATAGATCACACAACCTGCACCTAGACAAAATTGCACAATTACCGGCATTAATTACCAGTTCATTAATTAAGATTAATTAACAACCAATTAAGAATTAATTACAAATGAATTACTTCCCACAATTAACACTATAACATCTCAATTAAAATGAAATAAATATGATTAAATAAAAAGTATTCATACATTTCTTATAATTAGATATTTCCCACCTTAGTCCCCTATAAACCCACAACCCGCTACGAAACTAAAAAACACATCATGGTATTAAAATAAAATTGATAACTACTAAAAATGTAACACATATATTAAAAAACAAAAACAATAATTATATAAAAAAGCATACAACACATACATTTAAAATATAAACTACAATACATAACACTAATTAAAAAATCGATATTTTAAACAACTATATTTTTGCAAACGATATTAATGACTTCGATATTTTTTAAATCAATATTTCTTACCATAAATGTTATATTCTTTACCACGATATTCTTGCTGTCAATATTTCTGTATCACGTGATTTCCGTCTCGATATTTGTGTAGGTCGAAATTTCTAACTCGATATTCTGGCTGCCCCTTCCCAGTAGGGAGCCTAACAGGTTAGGCCCCTAGTACTAGTCACAGGCAGAAGTCTTGCATAGCTTCCCCATCTCATGCAGCCCAACTGGCTGCTCAGCAGATGACAAGGTTTGGGGTCTCATACTCCCCTACATTATAGATATTTTCCAGAAACAAAATGCAATTTAGGGTCTGGACATTTGAAATTTTATGTTGGGGTTCTGAGTCTTTGAAATGGACATCTCTCCCCTTCTGTCTGAAACCTGAAGGATGTAAGTCACAGCAGCCAGGTCTCCGAGGCTGAATTTATACCAGGATGTCGGGCACAGTGATATGTGAACCAAACTCTAATCCTGGGCCCTCAATACTACCCTTTATATTCCTCTTATCAGCCCTATCTCTCTCTTACTGAGATGTATCTTGGCACCCTTTCTGTATGATCTGTCACAGAATCAAAGCGCCTTTTAAAATGCACAGGGAGAGCCTGGCTTGCCCTCACCCAGTGCTTGCCCCACATAGCTTACAAGAATCCAGCAATATGCAATTCAGTCTGTGGGAGATTCCTCTACTCCTCATATTTTCACCAGGCATACCTGGCTTGCTAAAATGGAAACCAAGGCCCTCCATGCAATGTACCAGTGCAGGCACTTCTGCACTCAGCATACATTCACAGCACACTCCACTGTCTAGTACTGTTGTGCCCATATACCATGCTACCACCAGCATTTCCACATGCACCACACACATTCAGTCTGTGCACGTTGTTCAATGCTACAGTTTCTCTGTGCTCTGTTATAAAGGGGGTATGCCCTAGTACTCCACCCGCATCTGGGCAAAGAAATAACTCTATAATTCCTGGCGATTTGCAATATTGGCACACGCCATGGGAAAAGCTGACCGTCTGCACCGGTACGGCTCAATTTCATGAGTCACGTTAATTTTTCCTCCGGAAATAATCCCCTTTTGATCTATTCCGCTGCATCATTGTTGTTTTCCCACAGTTTCTCTGTGCTGCAACAGAGTGTATAACTTTAAACACATCCTGCCTGCACACACACATTTACCATGTGCACACTGTCCCACACTGCACCCTCTGTGTAGTGAATGTCACACGTGCTCAAATGCATTTAGCACGTTTTCACTATTCAGGCCCTTATACATCAACCGGATGTAGGCTAAGCGTGAGTTAAACACACAGCTGATAAACTTTTTAAAAGGTGCATGTGGCTGTAGGCCTTGCTTCAATGACACAGGATAAAAATCACATGGTCACTACTTGTGATTATTACATGGTATGCTGCCACCACCATGCCTCTTCTGTTTAGCTCCTGTTGAAGGCAGTAGCCTTACATCACAATGAGGGAAGCATTTTGGGCACACCTCCCCATCCAACAAGACGACAATCCATGCGACTGGCCTTTGTCATTGCACACATGCATGATCCGCTTTCGCCTATGAAAAAAGTCAGCATTAGGAATCCAGGCAACGCCGACTTGGAGGGGCAAGATGGCTGCCAACAGGTTGTGGTGAGCAGTCGCTGCCAGACCTCGCTCCTCTGTATCCCCCCTGATGGCTCTCACCTGAGGATGTGTGCTCCCCACTGATGTTTGGGCGCTTGATCAAGGAAAGCCTTCGTTGCTATGAGGCTCTGAAAAAAGCCATCTCCAAAAGACTTAAATTCAGGGTCTCACATCCGAACGCGGAGAGGGGCTTTGGAATCCTTGGAATCCTTGGAGTTGCTCAGGGGGCGAAGTGCCTTGGGAGGATGCCTTCCCGACCGCAGTGATCGGAAAAGGACAGAGAGAAGGGGAAGCCTCCCCCGGACTGTATTGCAAGTAATCAGCCTCAAGATGTTGTTGTGAGGAAGGAGGTTACACCAGCGACCTTGAAAGCGGGTGCAACACGGAAGACCACTGCTCCGTTCCCAGCGATTAAAGGAAAAAAAACAGAAGTCCGAAGCAAAGTGCCAGCAAGGGGGGAGCAGCCCGAGAATAAGACACCCATAGCTGCATTGGACGCAGAGAAACAGAAGGCGGGAGCGCCGGTACGAGGCAAGGATGTTGTCCTCCGACAGCCCACTCTGACGGAAGCGTTTACTTCGAAAAGTGGACAGAGGCCGGAGGAAAGTTTTTCCTGTATTGAAGGCGTCCTCGAGGATGCTGCAGAGAATGCTACCGTGGATGCGAACGCAGCTCTGGGCATTGCTAGGCAATGCTCGCATACAGACTCGGCCCCAGAATTGCATGGAGGCGGAGGAGGCGGCGGCGGCGGCGGTGGCGATGGCAGAGAGCTCGCAGGTAGCCCATCAAGGTTAAGCAGGACAATGGCGCTTCCCGCAACCCCTGAGACTGCCAGGGACTTGGGTAAGACTACCCGCATTGGGGGAGCACTGACACTGGTTGATAAGGGCATGAATGAGGCTATAGGGACAGGTATACTAGGGAATACTGATATGCTGGACGCCCTTATGCAGGTTGAGGCTGAGCTGAAGGCAGGGGGCTCATGGGTCAGTAATGTCAGCCTGGTTAGCAAGAAGTCTTTGTTACCTAATAGTGTGGAGGTGGGGGACGGCGCAGAAGGAGGCTCAGCAGAGGGGGACTGCTTTTACTCTGTGAACGAGGATACGGATGTCTCAGCCACAAGTGAGACAAGTGAGACTGGGACAGAGGGGGAGGATGATGGCTCACTATCGGATTCCAGCTTATCAGGAAAAGAAAGTACACAGAAGAAGAGATGGACCAAAGGGAAAAAACAGACCTCGGGTTCAGGGTCTCCTACCAGAGGGGGTAAAAAGCTTGTATGGGACTACTCGGCCACCTCACAGACCTACGAGGAGACTAATTTATCACAGCTTCAGGCCCCTTTGGATGCAATAACTAACACACTGAAACAGATCCAAGGGGAAGCCAGGGCCGAAAGTCGAAGGGCCAGACATGCCACGAAGAAACTGCATAATACTTTGAAGAAAGTCAATAAAATGTATGAGGGTATGGCAAACAGGGTTACTGAGGTTGAAGAGAGAACAGGAAGACTGGAGGACGACATGGGAGCTTGGCAGGAGTTTAAAGTCAATCAGGAAAAGGTGACCGACGATATGCTTTGGAAGATGGAGGAGTTTGAAAACCGCCAGCGGCGGAATAACATTCGCCTCTTGGGTGTGGAAGAAGGGACAGAGGGTCAGAACATTTTGAAATTTGTTGTAAATTTGCTGCGTGGGGCTTTCCCGGAATCAGACTGGCAGTGGGAAAGAGAGATACAGCGAGCTCATAGGTTTCCCTTTGCAATCAGGAAAGGACGGGGAGGAGGGGGCCAGACAGGTAAACCACCTCTTCCCAGAGCAATTCTAATATATGTTGGGAATTATCTCCTTAGAGAAGAGATTATGGAGAAGGCAAGGCCAGATAGCAGACGATCATTTGAGGGTACCTCCTTTTTTGCCAGGCCGGACTTCTGCCATGTCACCGTAGAGAGGAGGTGGAGGTTGAGGCAGCTTATTAAGCCGTTTCAAGCACTGGGCTCTGAGGCTGACCTGCTATTTCCAGCAAGACTAAAGGTGGTTACAAGAGGGAACGTAGAAATGTTCTGGTCAGAAATCAAAGCTCAAAATTTTTTGGAGCAAGTAAAGTCACAGAAAGGAGGTTAAAAAGGAGGCGTTTGGCTGAAGTGCCTAAGGATATGAAATAGGACGTCAAGGCATGTTTTTTTTTGTCTAAGGGGGGAGCACAGGGATTACAAGGTTTCTTGAGGGGGGGTCAGAGAGGGAGGTTAGCAACTTCCACACACTGTAGCAACCACATATAGGTCTATTTGACCTATTTGCCCGTAGAGGGGGGGAGGGGGTAGAATCAGGAAGGGTGGGTAGGGAGGGACATGAGGGGTTAGGGGGTCAAGGGGGGAAGAAATTGTTGATAAGAATTGGGTGGCACTGGTTGGTTCAGCACAAGAGAGGACAGAGTAGTTCACAAGTAAAACAGCAAACACAGTACTTGGTCATGAAAATACAATATATGCAATCAAGTGACAGTCTTAATTTGAGAAATAACATGAGGGGTTGGTTACTATCAGGTATGTAAGGGATTACAGCCCATGGGGAAATGACTATAAAATCTTAATGTGTTGTAGGATTGCCACCATAAATATCTGTGGTTTAAACAATGTAAATAAAAGACTCAGGGTGGCGGCACTGTTGAAAATTCTTCGATTGGATTTAGTATGCTTGCAAGAAACGCATATTGAGGTATCAAAAAGTTATCTTTTGGGACAACTGGGATTTGTTCTTCTTGCAAACTCTAAGCAAGACTCTAAGAATAGGGGAGTGGCTATATTGGGGAGGACTGGTGATGTTGTTGTGATCAGGAAAAAGGAGGACGAGGGTGGTCGATGAGTGATTTTAGAATTAACCTTTAAGGGGGAGAAATTCACCCTTGCTACGGTCTACGGATCAACGGAGGATGATCCCGAGATTCTTCAGTATTTGGATATGGAATTGGCACACTGGGTAGAGCCAATAGTTATTTGTGGGGACTTTAACCTACACGATCCTAAAAGTACATTTTCACAGGTGGGAGGATATTATCCAGGTAGGAAAAGGAGAGTGTATAGAGCATTATCTTATCTGGTTATCCACAATTCTCTGATCGATCCTTGGGTTAAGATTTATCCAAATAGAGATGGTAGCACATTCTATTCTGCCCCCCACAGAGTTTTGGTCAGATTAGACTATTTTTTGGTTTCAGGGACCTTGCTGAAGGGAACAAAGATGGAAAAACATCCCCGCGTCGTATCTGATCATAGCCCTTTAGTTTTAAATATTGTAATATGTCAAGATCAGAGGAAGGAAAGACAATGGACCTTTGAGAGAGCTCTCCTCAAGGATGAGGGATATAGGGAGTATATGGAAGGTTGGATCAGGAGTTTTCTGGATATCAACAGAGGAATAGCTGCTGCAGGGGTGGTCTGGGATTCGTTTAAGGCCACGGAAGATCTTCTGGTGGATCCCCACCGAGACCAGGAGGACCGTCACCCAGGCCCTCGTCACCAGCCGCCTGGACTACGGCAACGCCCTCTACGCCGGTACCACCGCCAAGCTCCAGAAGAGACTCCAGCGGATCCAGAACGCCTCAGCCAGACTCATCCTCGACATCCCACGAACCAGTCACATCTCCGGACATCTCAGAGACCTGCACTGGCTCCCCGTCAGCAAAAGAATCACCTTCCGCCTCCTCACCCACGCACACAAAGCCCTACACGACCAAGGCCCGAGCTACCTCAACAGCCGAGTCAACTTCTACGCTCCCAGACGCCACCTTCGATCAGCCAACCACGCCCTCGCCGCCGTCCCCCGCATCCGAAGAGCAACTACAGGAGGAAGGTCCTTCTCCTACCTGGCCGCCAAGACCTGGAACTCCCTCCCGACCGACCTGCGCCTGACCCAAGACCACCTCTCCTTCAGGAGGAAGCTGAAGACCTGGCTGTTCGAGCAGTAGCGGCACCCCCCCCCCCCCAGCGCCTTGAGACCCTACGGGTAGGTAGCGCGCTTTACAAGTGTCATTGATTGATTGATTGAGTGTCCGGAGGGAAACTATGAGCTATGTACTCTCAGCGCAAAAAAAAGAGAAGGCTAGGATAGAGGAAATAAATAAAAGACTGATGGAAGCTGAAGAGGAGTTGGTGATAGCCATCCGACAGCGGTTGTCGCTAGAAACACACCTACTTAGAATTGTTTCCCTTAAAGCAGCAGCCACAGAGCATATATCCAAGAAGGCAGCAGAGAATTATTTAATTAGAAAGGAAGGGGTATATGAGCTTAGTGAAAAGGTAGGACATCTGTTGGCGGTTTGAACTAGGCAGAAGCTCGCAGCAACAGATATCTCGGAGATCACAGATACTCAAGGGCATAGGGTGGTAGGGGCTGAGGGAGTGAGGGAAGTCTTTAGGCAGTTTTATGCATCCCTATACAGGGCGGATAAGGTGGGAGGGCCCTCAGAGATTGAGGGGTACTTAAGGGGTGTCACACCGCCGCTCATTACTGCGGAATGTAAGGGGGAATTAGAAGCGCCCTTTAAGGTGGAGGAATTTCTATGGGCTTTAAGTACCTTACCATCAGGTAAAGCCGCCGGACCTGATCAACTGCCGGTGGAATTTTATAAAACATTTCAGGGAGTAATAGGTGCAGATATGTTCAATATGATGAGGCAAGCACAACTGGGAGAGGCAATTCCTGACTCATGGGGAGGAGCAGATATAGTAGTGATTCTTAAGAAAGGGAAACTGTTAGATCAGCCTGGCTCTTACAGACCAATCACCCTCATGAACGCCGATGTTAAAGTTTACTCGAAAATATTGGCCAAGAGACTTGCAGGGATAATCGAGAGCTTAGTAATCTGTTCACAATATGGTTTTATACCGGGTAAAGGGACCACACAACACACCAGGCAGGTGATCACAATGTTTGACGCAGCAGTTCCTTGGAAAACTATGCTCCTGAGAGATATAAAGTAGTGGTTATAGTGTGTAGCTAGTTGGCACTAGGCCAGGGCATACATTTAATTACACAAGCGCAATCAAAGTAATTTTAGTAATTCCATGTTACTCCTTGATGAGGAGTTACCAATAATAACTTGATTACCCCCACTTGTGTAATTATGAGTAATTTGGGACAAAAATCCTACCACAAGAGCACATTTAGCACTTGTGCTTCTGTTTAGGTTCAGTTGCATTTAGTGCTATTTTCGTAGCACAAAATGAATCGTGTGTCCATTTTCAATGCATTTTGCTCCAAGAAATTAGCATTGCATGCCAGGAGTAGGTTGTGGTAAATCCTACCCCAAGTGAACATTTAGTGACCGGCTGCTAGTTCTGTTGCATTTCGCTCTACTTCCTAGCACAAAATGAGGCTTCCTAATTTGTTTTTTTCGTGTTAAATTGTGTTTGGAAGTCTGCTTAGCACTCATTTTGTGTGAAGTAGAATTTTCAAGTGTCTTTAACCTGAGCTTTAACTGCTGTGTTGAACGGGAAACTGAAAAGTGTGTACTGGGCTAGTCTGCAAATAGGGAGATTGTAAGCTGAACAGCAGGTCCCTACCTGCACAATATATCAGTTCCAGGGTAAGTGATTATGTTTGACCCAAAGTCACCTGAATAGGGCTTCCATCACACCTTTCACAGCCATTTAAGTCTAGGAAAAAAAGAGAACCCCAAGGTAGCATCTTCATGTTGTGCCCACAGCTTCTTTGAGCCCTGAGCAGCTCATAGAGCAAGCCAAGGTCAATTTCATAAAGTCAGGTGTATTTTTGCAGCACAATTTCTCAATTGAATCTGATGCTTATGTGTGGTACAATAGCAGTAATCACTGCCATGATTCTGGTCACTGAGCAATGGAGCTAACCCCAGTTAATGTTTTTTAAATGTAAGAGTGAAGTTCTTCAATCTTACAGGAGGACCCCTTAATCTTACATGCCTGGAATTGCCACTGCACACATCCATATTTATACCATTGAGAAACCCATCCCTATGAGAATTTCCAACATCTTCATCTCCAGGCCCATCCAAAATAACATTAGTGGCATGTTTGCCAGATGGTATAGGTTCATTCCTGATCAACGAACCTCTGCCAAGATTCCACCCACTTCCACCTTCTACACAGACAACATTCCTAAAAACCAGAAATCATGCATACAGGATCAGGCTACTTAGAAAACCCTTGGTCCACTTTGATACCTTTCCTTAAATGTACCATATGTCCCACTTGCACAACTTCTTTCCAAGGCACACCTTTCCTCTTCTTTAGATCCTCTTTAATTCTCATTTTCTACATGTCCATCTTCCCTCATATATCCTAGAAATCCACTTCAGCAAAGTCATTATGCACGGCTTTCTTGTTTTTATACACCAAGGAACCAAGTGAGTGCTGGGTTTATGTCCTTTTAATAGCTATAAAGGACTTGCTAAGGTAATAGAATTAGGTGAGGTTCTCTAAGTTAACAACATGGACTGCAAGGCATTCTACCAACTCAAACTACCCTTTACAGCGAGTTAGATGGTTTCTTTAACCACCCGGTTTAACCTCTCTACAAAAAATGTCATCCAAAAATTCTATGACCACTTCTGAAGGAATATCCTTCACTATCTTAATTTCACATGATTTTGAATAGTAATTTATCAAAACAATACCAAATGCCTCTTGTCTAGGTGGAGCAAAAAAAGGACCAATATTATGAAGCCCCAATTTGTGCCAAGGTTCAAATGGCAACTCAACAAGTTGGGGATCAGATTTCAAGGCTTTAGCCAACTTGTCACTATTAGTACATTTGTCACACAATGTCACTTGATGTTCCGCGAAATATCATGGCCACCAGGAGTTTACTGTAATATGTCTTCTAGTGGCAGAAATCCCAAAATTACCCTAATGAGCAATATCTACAATAGCTCTTCTTAAACTGAAAGGAGGAATAAACTTATTACCACGTACCACAATGCCATTTTCTGCAGCTTGTTCCTATTGTACAATAAAAAAAATTATGATTCCTAGGAAACTTTCTTCTCCTCTGGCCATCATTGCACAATAAATTCTTTCACCTTGCTAAGTTATTATTCTTCTTATTTATTATTTGTATGGTGCACGAATCATCCCCAGAGGGATCTCTCGGCGCCCGAGAAGCAGACAACCTAGTACAAAAATCAATACACTAATATAGCTATGTTTTTGTTTTTTTCTTAAAGGCCATAAAGTTCACAATCTTTCTCCATCTCTTCATACCACCTATTCTCTTCCACAACAGGAAGATCAGAACCAAGTAAATTGACATCACTTAATGTAGATGCCACTTGACAATCATCTACCTCTACATCCTTATGATTTCCCACTGGTAAAGGAAAAGTAGACATGCAATCTGCGTGTACATTGTTCAAAAATGGTTGACATACCATTAGTCCATTCAAATTTAGCATTTTTCTTTAGTAAACACGTAAAAGGATTAACCATAGCAGCATAGTTCGGTACAAATTTTGCATAGAACTCTGTTAGCCAAGAAAAGCCACAATTGTTCTTTACATGTGCGTATCAGTGCTTTGTTGATATTTTCTACATTACTTTTTTTGGTTTAGTACCAGCTCCACTTATGCAATGTCATGTTTCCTAAGTCTACATTTGTCTGAGCATAAAGTCAACCCCATGGCTGCTAAACTGCACAAAATTTTGTTTAAATTGGAGTCAAGTTCTTCTACATCTTTTCCAAATGCCAATATATCATCTTGGAAAGCAACTGCACCAGTGAGAAATTCTAGAGTTTCCTTAATCAACCTATGGAATGCAGAGAGGGTGCTCGCTAATCTGAATGGCATTCTGCAAAACCTAAACAAACCTTCAGGAGTGATGAACCCATTTCATCTTTTGATTCTTCATGCAAGACCACTTGATGTATGCGCTGGCTAAATCAAGACAGGAAAACACCAGCACTACACATAATTAGCATTATTAAGACAGTTTTGGTCAATGCAGAGACGTAATTCTCAATTGTGTTTTACTGACATTACTACCGGATAAACCCAGGGGGTGATTTATTTGGCTCAATATTTCTTTTTACACATATCCTGTAAACCTGAAACATTTCTTTCAGTACCTTTCTTACTCTATACCAAGCAGGTATGACACCAGCCTGCAACTTTATACAATGCGTAAACCCCTTAAACATCCCCAGATCATTGATAAAAAGCTCAAGAAACGTGTTTCAAATCCTGCAAGAAGTCTCACTTATTACTAGACTTCCCATTACCTGTAACATTAGTGGGACACCCTATAGTGTATACTGGGGGTCTGCTCTTGGGTCGAGCCTGATACCCAGTTTTAACTGATGTGGTCACCACAATAAAGATTGACCCTCCTTTGCCACATACATTTTCCCAACCATATGTCGTCCACCAAATTCTATATATATTATTCAAAAATAACTCACTAACTCAATTTTATGCCCAGTATGTTCTCCGGGTGTAATATCAGGAGGCAACAACATTGTTTTTGGCCATTTCACTCTAACAATGTCATATGCTATTTACTAAGCACAAAAATTTACTAACACACAAGTACTGTTCATGTACCACCCTAAAGCAATGGTGGCATCCCTGTCATGTGGGCACACCTTAGGTTCTCGTCAAAGCAAGATTCCACAGTAGATGGTATTAACAATTTATTCTTGTATCATCATTATTCTACATGATTACGTTTTGTACAATTGGGTTTTCAATGATTCTTTCAAAAGTTCATAACTCCATCGAGTTCCAAAAATGCAAACTGCTCCAATGCATTTCGGGCCGTTGGCCCTTCGCCTGGGAGCTCTATAAATGTAAATATAAAGACATAGCACTAAGTGTCTGTAGTAACAACAAAAGTATCGAATGATAAAGTGAAAAATAATACCTAGGTGTCACGTAATGCGTAGCAAGCAGGTAGGTGTCAGTGGGGAGTGCTTACGGGTGGCCGACTTCTAAAAATAGTAAAGAATAAAGAAAATGGCTAACGTGAACTAAACGTGAAATGTTGTCTGTTTAGATTCACTATTCCAGTGCCTATGACGGACAAACAATCAGCAAAGTGACTGCGAGTCCATATCGTGATCGGGTGTTTTAAGGTGCCTAAAAATGTGTAAATGTGAGCGAGATAAGTAATAACACTCACGTGTCATCAGACGTAGAAGGAGTCTAAATGAAAAAATAAGGGAACATACCCAAAGTTAAAAATATATACATCGAGGGTCATAAAATATATGACTATCATACCGAGTTAACAAAAATGCAGCAGAGTGCGACTTACTTAATATTTGTCTGGCGTGATGCCTCGGGTGGTTCGACCGGCTGTAGCGGATGGTGTATCGACCCGGAAGGGGAATTCGGGGTAGAAAAGGTGACGTGGTAAACAGTGTGAAAGGACTACGGGTGTAACAAGAGTCGGCGGTCATATTGAGTGAACAAAGAAAATCGTGTTGTGTGTGGGGTGTAGGTGAAAACATTAGAAACCGGTGTATACATTAGTAGACCACTGGATGACGATATATAAAAAAACAATCAATAAGGAACAATCAATAAAACGATGTCAAAAATCAATATTAAAAAACAAATATCAAAAATGCAAAAAAGGAAAAATTCATATGATGCACCACTAATGGAAGTACAGTATAAGACATATAATACCAGGAGGGTATTTCATAGAAAGCAAGAAAATTCCAAACAGTCGTTGAGTCCCATCGGTTTCATAGATTGCATTTTGAAGATCCAAGCAATCTCTCTTTGTAACAGGTGTTTACTATTATCCATACCCTCTCGTTTTTTGACAACCTCAAGTATCATGAACTTCAGTTGGGAAATGTTGTGTCTGGCTTCATTGAAATGCACTGCGACGTTAGACTTAATGTTCTTCAATCTTATATTCGATTTGTGCTCGTTGATGCGAGTTTTAACCTTTCTCTCAGTTTTACCTATATAAATCATTCCACATGGACATTTAATCACATATATGACATTGGGAGTATCACATGTGGTGTTGACGTGCAGTTTGATGTTGGTTCCTTTCATGGGATGGTTGATTGAATTACCTCTGATAATGTTATTACAATTCCCGCAATTCATACAGGGTATTGTGCCTTTGGTGGTTGTTTGAGTTGGGATCTTTTTGTTAAGAATTTCTTTGAAATTTGCCTTGCGGGTGTAGGCAAAAATAGGCGGATCTTTGAATGTAGTTCCAAAATCAGGTTCAGCACTCAATATAGGCCAATGTCGTAAAATGATTTTTTTATAAGCTACACTTAGAGTGGAAAATGTAGACACTAGAACTATTCTGGCTTCCTTATCCCTTATGGTTCTGGACAGTCATTTTTCTCTCTTGGTCTGTAGGGCGCTTTTTTTGGCCTGTTCAATTAGAGGTTCAGGATATCCTCTATCATAAAACCTCCTTCCCATTTCATCAAGACGCTGTTCAGTCTTTGTCTGATTGGAACTGATTCTTCTGACTCGTAGCATTTGAGACAGTGGTAAATGCTGTTTAAGTGATCCTTGGTGGAAACTTGCGTAATGCAGGGTGTTGTTTCTATCAGTTTTCTTACGGAAAAGATCAGTTTCAAACCCAGTTGCTGTGATGGTAATTTTGACATCCAGAAAGGTTATGGAATTTTTATTGGTCTCCCGCGTGAATTGTATACGTTCATTAGCGCAGTTCAGGGTGGTCAATGATTGCAAAAGAGTCTCTTCCGTGTCCTTCCAAACAATAAATACGTCGTCGATGTACCTGGCATACATTTTGATGTTATCGGTCCAGTTGGGGTTGTCATAAATATTTTCTTGTTCGAAATATTTCATTTAAATGTTGGCGTATGTCGGTGCGGCACAGTTCCCCATCGAGGTGCTGGACAGCTGGAGGTACCAATTGTCATTATGTTGAAAGTAGCTTTGATAAAGCGTGAAAATCATCAGTTCCATCAGGAATTGTTGCATCTCTGGTTCTATGTTGCTTTCAAGCAACGCTCTTTCTATAGCCTCTATCCCTCCATCGTGGGGGATCGAGGTGTAAAGAGAGCGGACAGCTGCTGTACATAATATCAGGTGTTCTTCTTCTGAAATGTTGATTTGAACCAATTTGATCAGAAAATCAGTTGTGACTTGAACATAGCTATTCATTTGTCTCACTATAGGTTGTAAATACCTGTCTATAAATTTACCCACAGGTTCATGAAGGGAGCCTTTAGTCAAAACAATCGGTCTGAATGGGGGGTCTTCAAGATCCTTGTGAATCTTTGGAGTCATATGTATGGTAGGACTATGGTTTCAGTAGGTATTTTCTAGTTCTGAAAATCTGAAAATGCCTAAAAAAAAACTTATAAAATTCCGCGGGTAGTCCGTCTGGACCACAGGCCTTACCATTCGCCAAGCTCTTTACAACTTCCAACTTCCTCCAACTCTATCAATGAAAAAGTGCTCGCCATAGATTGTTTATCCATTTCTGACAGAGTTGAAGATGGATTTTCGCGGAGGAAATTTGCAAGTAGTTGGTCATCAACCCTTTGAAGTTTGCCATAAATAGACTTGTAATGGGCAATCATAATGCCCCCAATTTTTTCGGGATCCTCCGTGGGAGCTGCTGTCAAGTGGCACCTTAATGGCTTAATTTGATTTGCGGCTGCCTGCTCTTTGGCCTGCCACGCCAGCAGCCTACCAGTGAAATTGCTTTCCTCATGTACTTTCTGTTGAAGGCGTTGAAAAATGATCTCCCTTTGGGTGTTATAGTCAAAGCAGAGCTCACGCTTGGCCTGTTCAAGATGTTTTTTACTGGGAACAGAGGGATCCTTTAAAGATATCTCATTGAGGGCATGAATCTTATCTTCTCCAGCCTAGCTTTCTTTGACATGGCTGCATCTTTACCCATTATTAGCCCCGCACAAACGCTTTGAGGGAGTCCCAAACTATATGCGCAGCAGCGGACAGAGTGTTCTGAATTAAACATTGTCTAATCTCTGTATACATAAACTTCACCCACTCCATATCGTTTAAATATTGCTTATTAAAGATTCAGCGTTTCGGTAGTCTCAAGCCTGCCCCCAAATGGATTTCCTATGTCAGCATTGCATGGTCCGAAAATCCATTGGAAAAAAATTTTTGTTCAGAAAATTCTAACCCCTGGGAAATCAAGAAAAGATCAATATGAGAGGAAGAACAAAACCGACCAGATCCACATGTATATTTCCTTTGAGACGGAAATGCTGCTCGCCATGGATCTTGTAGGTTTAATATAGCTTCATAATTCTTCAGAACTTTAAAAGATCTTGGCTTTGTATGCCTCTTCCCATGTACTGTGGAATCTATCTGAGGATTCATCAAGATATTAAAATCCCCTCCCACAGTTAGATCTCCCGGGAACCTAATCAATGATAGACAAAGCTCCTCATAAGCTTTAGCATTATCGTCTACCGGTGCATAGAAACTCACGAATGTGAGAGGGCGCGGTTTTGATCTAAAAGAGTAGGAGGCCCAACATCACCTCCCCGATGGATCATTACCGGAGTTAATGTACTCTGCTTGTAGGTTTCTATTTATAAATATAGCGGTCCCTCTTTGGGAGGCCGACGAAGATGAAAACCCCCTATAAGCTGCCCATGTTCTAAACATAGAAAATTCAGAGATTTTTATAGTCGAGATATGGGTTTCCTGTAGGAGAATTACCCCTTGATTTTCCTTTTTTAATCATACTTCAATAGCACGCATCTTTCTCTTGTTATTAATCCCGTTTACATTGAAAGACACAACTTTCAGTGTTGACATATTAGCCATATAAGAACACTAGTGACTCTTCTAATGAAACAAATGAAAAAAGCAATAAATTATTAACAAACAACCGGCTTCATTTTTTCCCTTTTGCCAACCTCTCCCCACCCCCCCAAAAAGTGGACTTCCCCCCCTCCACTCTCCCCTTCCCCAACTCAATTTGTGTGACATGTTATTACACCCTGGTGAGCTTCACTTCGAGTCCCCCTGCAATGTGAAACACTTGTTCCCTTTTGGGACCCGACAACCAACCATGATATTTGAACCTGTTATTCACTCTCTCCGAGACTGTGAACTGGACTATAAATATCTGTTTCAAACACTTTTCTGGGCTCAAGAGCCAAATTGTTCCCTTTCCTACCCAGCAACCAATCCTGACCTTTAATCCTGTTATTCAATCTCCCCTAGTCTATAATCTGAGCATGCAGTATCTGTTTCAACAACACTCTGGGTTAGTGAACCATGTCAACTTTGTCACCCCTGCATCTTAATAGCAAAGCTTAGTGCTTGGCTCATAACCAAAGCACTAGACATTTCTGTCATTCGATGCCGGAGAGATTTCCTCCAGAAACCCCTGAGCTTCATCTACGTGTGTGAACATGAAGAACTTCCCTTTCACTAGAACTCTTAGCTTAGATTGCTGGGCGATTGACGCTTGTGCCCCCTTTGACTTAAATAGTTGAAACATTTTAACAAATTCTTTCCTGCGGCGAGCCGCTGAAGCTGACATGTCTGAAAAAGTATGACATTTGGTAGTCTCATTAACCACAAATTGCCTTTGTTGGATGGCTTTCTTTAAGACTGCCTCTTTTATTCGAAAATCTGCGAAATTCATCAGGATCGTACGTGGAAGTGTCGAGTTGGGAAATGAATGAGCCGGAACACGATGAGCTCTTGTTATCGTAAGGTCCCCTTGAAAGTCCGGCATGACCTTTTGTTTGATAAAAGTATTCACCCAACTTTGAGACCCTTCCACCACCTTGGGAACGCCAACCAGGCGAAGATTAGATCTTCAGGAATGGTTCTCCAACTCTTCCACTTTGTCTGTTTGCTTTTGGCCACTACTTTGAACTCCTTCATGACAGTGGACAGCTGATCCTCTAAAGCCGAAATTCTTGCCTCAGCCTCCTGCAGTTTAATTGGAAGACTCCCCATTGTATTCTCTATCTTTTCCAGACGCAGAATAAGGGAGGCCAATTCCGCTTTCTGAGACTTTTTTAAGTCCCGGACTTCATCTAGGATCAGATTCAGCATATCCTTAATGCTCATTTGGAAGGCCCCTGTTGAGTCTACTGGTGGATCAGTACTAGCCTCAGAACTCACATCAGCCTGGGGGGTAAGCATTGCCGTCGGCAAGAGTGTGCCTGAGGGGGAAACTCTCAAATCCACCTCTTCCGCCTCCCCCTGCTGATGGGACAGTGCCTGAGCCACAACTATCGAGTCCGACCCATGACTCTTCAGAGGGTCAGCCTGTTGAACACCACCTTGCTCCTTCCCTGACTTAAGTAGATTGACCACAGGAACTCTGTTCCGAATAATGGGAGTAATGGGAGTAACAATGGTTTCTTTATCACAAATATTAAGGTTGCAGGAAGCTTGCATGTCAGGAGAAGCCGTGTTGACAGCGGTAAGTCTAAGACAAAAATAATCACACCTGTCATTCCCCCATAGATAGACATTACCCGCCCTAAACAAATGATGATGCTCCACCTGCCCACCATTTACACCAGACTCCAAAGCATTGCGTGAAGGATGTCCGCACTATATGAAAATGGACACAAGCGTGAAACAAGGTTCACACTTGCGTCTACATCAAATATTAACACTATAACATGGCAAGGCGCTCGTGTGTACAAGTACAATTATGGTAATTCCTGGTGTATATATAGGTTGTAACACAATTGTGGTAGCCGCATGAAACATGCTAGCTCTGGCACAATGGCAGTAATATCTGGTAAAGATGCATGATGTGGCACAATAGCGGTAATCCCTGGCAAAATGCTGGCAATAGGACAATAGTAGGAATACCTTTAAACGTGATGGCTCCGGTACAGATGTTGGTGATAATTCCTGTTAAAATGCCTGTCCTGGTACAATGGTCATATTTCTAGTAACATGATAGCCATGACTCAATGTGGCTAATTCTGAAATATTGAGTGCAGATATGGTATGACAGAACCAGGGTACAAATGTACATCGTTTTGACTATATTAAAGTTCAGAACCAGTTCAAGTAAAAATATGTTACAGATTTGTTACAGTAGATGCATAGCTAATCTTTCTGTAAAAAAAGACAAATAGCTTTGCCAATGCCTTTGTTTTGGGGAAAGGCTTGGGCAAGATGAAAGTGATCCAATTTCTGGATTTCTTTCCTGTTCATGGCACAAAATGGGTATTCTAGACACTCTGGTACTGAGGACATAGTAAATATGCCAACCTGAAAGAGAAAACCCGGGTGGACTGCAGCCACTGACATTCCACTGAGCACTACTTGAGTGAGGTGTGTTCTGTATGACAGTAAGTCTTACAATATTTTAGAGGAATAGTTAGAAGAATTTAAACCTGCTTTTATAATGAAAAAAGGTACACTTAACAGCACCTGCAAACCAAGAATATGTTTTGAAGATGTATTTAAAATCCAAATCCAATCCTAGTACACACAATTTGAACAGTACCTTTTATAAACCAACCAAAATAATAGCAACAACACTTACCAGAAGGGGGAATAATAAAAATCACTGTAACATTATTTATTTTACATTAATATCCCCAATCCCATATATCTCTTAGCTAACTAAGCTAAACCTAACACAAAAGAGGCCAGCTTTGAGATGATTCACACCTGCATACCTCTTTCACACCATAGAGCCAATGTTCAGCAAATAAATAGTATCTGCTATTCTAGTCAGAGTTTGCAATCTGATTGATAAGCCAATTGATTGAAGGCTAGGTGTACCTTCCCTGTAGATTTTAGCAAAGGAAGGTGAATACAGCTCTGTATGACTTTCAGTCTCAAGTCCCAGGTTGAAGTTCCTTTCTATCTACACTTTGCTCTTGTTTACGTATTGTATTTGAATATTGTCAAACATTTTCAGAAAAAAAGCAGTAAAGACCTTGCAGTCATTCACTCCTTTAAATTCAGCGAAACCTTGCTTATTGTGTAAAAATAATAAGTGAGAAGTGAAGATATACATTTCCACAATGCATTCTTTATCGTTTAAAAACAATCACTGGAAAAGAACACTTTCGATTTGCCAGAAATAACATGAATATATTCAAGCAGACTTAATTAGCATGTTGCACTGAATACAATGAATAACAAAATTAGTAAATAATAATTTCCGTTTGAAACATACATCCAAATATAGAGTATATATAATTCAAGAATGGGAATACCTGGAAGAGAAAATATGCAATGATTATTAGAAAACATATTGCATTTTTAAATGCTTGTTATATATTAGATTGTCTTTGTAATTTAATAGAACATTATTACAACCCAACATCACTAACCTCAACCCTGAAATAAAAGCATAAACACTACTAGTTACAGACCCTTAGATAACACATTGATGATTTCAGAGACTTTAGGTCTGGCATTAAAAAAACTGGTGTCTGGTGTTGGTGATTATTGCCTTCTCCTTTAACTCCGCTAAACTCTGTTTAATTATTAGCATTTCGAATTGCAACACTTTGTGGCCCACATGCATCATTGTGTCTTTTTGCATTTCTTAATTTGCGAAAAATAAGGAATCGCAAATTAAGAAATGCAAAATGATATGCATCAATATTTTCGGTATTCTTGTGGGATTCGGTAAAAATCGCATTTTTTACCGAATCCCAAAGAAATACCGATTTCTTAACTTAATTTTCGCAATTTCCATTGATTCCTATGGGCCAAAAGGCCCATAGGAGTCAATGGAAATTGCGAGTGGCACTTAGAAAATTTCATGGGTGCAGGGGGGGGTCCAAAGGACCCCCCCATGCACCCCTGAAATGTACTTTTCAGCATAAGTTACATACACACATGTCCTAAGGACATGTGTGTGTGTAACTTTACAGTTTAAAAAATGCATTTTTGTGCATATTTAATCAATTTCGCAATTTACCACGAAGTTGAACTTCGTGGTAATTTGCACTTCCAATTTTAAAAAAAGCATATTTTTCTATAATGATGCATAGCATTTAAGAAATCGCACAATTGCGATTTCTTAAATGCTAATGCAATTTTAGAAATCGTAAAAAAGATGCGACTTCTAAAATGGCATGATGCATCCCAACAAGCACTTTTGCATTCGCAAACGGCCGATTTTAAGGAATCGCACCGTCTGCGACTGCAAAAATGCTTGATGCATGTGGGCCTGTATGTTTTCAGATACAAATATATTAATAATGACTATAAGACTGATCAACATTCCTTAAAGAATTATTTTTACTCTGACGCTAACCAAATAAAATTAAAGATTCAACCCTGTATTCTCAGCCCCTTAACCCCTAACACCTTACCCTATACTCAGATCCTTGACACTATATCCCCTGCCTTTAATCTCTACTCCCTAACCCTACAGCCTTAACCCTAAACACTTTACCATTAACTCTTACCCATAAAACCTAACTCCAATACCCCAGACATGTTACCCTCAAATGTATTCCCTAAACCCTTATCCCTATACTCCAAACCCTTTTACCATAACCCTCTATCTTTAATCCCTAAAGCCTATACCCTTAACTCAATACCAATAATTGTTAACTTTGCTATAACAATCCTTAAACCTTAACCGTTTCAGCTTAACCCTATGACTCAAATTCTTAATTGCAAGCCCCAAATGAATGGCCCTATATCTTTACCCTACTACCCCATGCCCTTGACCCCAACACCAAATATTCTTAACTGTATACCCACAACCAATCATACTAAACCTTTAACCCTTTTACCCTTAATTAATTAATTAATTGCGGGTTTATATAGCGCTAGGAATCGACTCCCGGAGGAGTATCTCCGCGCTTCGACCGCTGGGGAACCCGTCCTGGCTCACCCTGAGAGATGGTCCCAGATGGGTATCTCTAAGGTGCGACCAAGCATCCCCGGCGATCTGGGGGGGCCGTTGTGAAGATGAGGCAAGCTGATGCCCAGAGTTGCCGCGTGCGGTCTCTGACTAGAGTATGCACCGAAGCGAGAATTATTGAGTCCGCTGACCCTGGTCCACGACCCTGCCGCGTCAGGAATCGAACCCTGGTCCCGGGCCGTTCTCTGCTTACGGGTCTGCCACCTCTAACCAGTGAGCCACACTTCTCCACCCTTGACTCTAAACCCCAAGCTATCACTCTATAAACGTAAGCCTTAGCATGTAACCCAATATCCTAAATACCTTTGGCCCGATTCACAGAACTAACTTAAGACAAAATCCTAAATGTACTACCATTTTCGTATTCACAGAAGGCACTTACTCATTTTGGTATTCACTCCTAACTTTAGGACTCTTAAATGCCTTCTGTGAAAACCGAAAGTCTTAAAGTTAGTATTTTTCTCAGTTTAGGAGTAGTAAAGTTAGGAGCCCTAACTTTAGAACTCCTAAATGACTTCTGTGAATACTGAAATGAGCAAGTGCCTTCTGTGAATACCAAAATGAGTAAGTGCCTTCTGTGAATACCAAAATGGTAGCAAGTGTAGGATTTTGACTAAAGTTAGTTCTGTGAATCAGGCCCTTTACCCTTAACCCCTAACCCCTAAACCCTGGCGCCTTTCACACTAATTTTATTCAATATATTTTGGAAACAGACACTTTGGAAAGTGTTCATTTTTTAAACTATTTATTTTTAAAACTAATAATTGAAGTGTTTTTAGAAGTGTTGCTTATAACGTTTTGAGGCCACACTACAGCACGCTCGGCAAGGTTAATTCTCTCTGTAACTCTCCTACTTCTACCCCCACACCTCAACACATTGGCAGAAAGTATATAGTAGTAGGGGTGTTCAAAAATTGCATAATTTCTTTCTCTGAATCATGCAAAATTCCAGCAAAATTAAGTGAAATTAGGCCTAATTACGTAGAATGCAAATCTGTCATTTAGCGCTATATTTGAGCGCAAAATGCTTTCTTGTATCAATTTTTGATACAAGGACACATTTGATGCTAAAAAAATGGAGCAAACAAGGAAATCATCTCAAGCAACAGCCGCTATCATCTTGTTGTGTGCATGTGTTTGTAGTAAATGGTTACCGTGTATGGTGCATTCTCTGTAACATTTTACCAAAAATGTCACATAATTATCCAACGTGGTGTAGGGTGTAATTTGATGAACTCTCTGCTTCACAAGATAGGGACCCCGGAGGGGCCCTGGGGGAGTGGAGAGGTCCTCACCAAAGAGATTGGAAGGGATATGTCCTCCCTATTCAGTAAACCCAAAAACAACTTAGTATCCCTTCTGGAACGAAGATGGTTCCTGCAAGAAAAAATGAAAATAGTAGGGGTTATCTTTGAGATGACACGACACCAAGAGTTTCTACGTCAGTCTTCCGCCGACCCACTATCGTGGGTGGAAAGGGAAAGAGACCCTTTTCTTAATATAGCCCTCACTCATTCTAATAGTGATATGCTTCATCATCAGGCTCACCCCAACTCCTAAAGGTTGGGGTGGGTGCAACAATTTTTCAGGGAGCACTTATGAAGACTGAGTGGATGGGGGTGTAACATTAAAGATAACACTCCTCCCCCACTCTTAAAGTATACTTTATTAATGGAGTGGGAGGGAAGGTTAAAAACTCTATACTAGGGTTATAGGATGTAATGGTTGTATTACCCTAAGCTAGACACCAACATGTTTCAGCCCTTTCTAGAGGCCTAGAAATGGTCCAGGGCTTTCGTCAGGGTGAAATGCGATGAAGTCACTTCCCCCAAAGACGTCAGTGCGAAATGGGCATACAACTTGCATGTGTCACATTAAAGAATATTATTGGAACAACTAATACTTGCCACTGTTTACCTAAGATGAATTACCTGTAGAAAAAATACAAAAACAAATACATAATACACATGTGTAATAGATGTGCTGTAAAGCCAAAGGAGGCATGCTGCTGCTGTGAAACTACACAGTGCTGTCCCCCTGTAGAGAAACCTTGGAGATGCCTGGTATTGTGTAGGGTACACCAGAAATGGACAGTGCTCTAATCCGGTGGCCACAAGAGGTTCATACCAGTGACCCTCAAACATGCTTGTTCAAAACACCATAAGTCCTATTCTATGGGATGAACATATATGCATTATTTCTTTCACGCTTATCATTTCTCTACTAGTATTGCTACAAAGCATCACACATGTACACATAGTTCTAGTATCACAGACAAAGTCAATCATAGGCGGTAGATGGCACTCACCCCACATTAACAGGGCACCAGCTCCCAACGGGACCACGAGGGAGAGGCCTTGTAGTCACACACTATAGGTAGGAAAGACATAATGCCAGGGTTTTGTGAGAAAAATTAAGTCAGTCAGTGAGAAGATCACAAGAGGTGTTTTTGCCAGGTGCCTCATTGTAAGAGAATCAGTCATTTACTGCGTCAAAGATCGATCCCTGCTTACAACCTACTGTGTGTTCTGCTCCCCTGCTTGTCCTGTTTGCCAGTGCAGCCGCATTGAATAAGTACCCTTTTTACGCATGTGTACGAAGCCCCAGACGCTACTAGCTCAACCCCACTTATTCCGAGGTGCTGCACCGCAATTGGATGCAAAGAGGGGGCTCGGCTCAAGTGTCAGAGGTAGACGTGACTTTCCTAACGCATCCTTGAAGATTCCAGAGTTCTATCAGGATGACAGGTGTGCTTGGTGGCATCACAGCTTTGGCCGCGTGCCCCGGTGCAAGACAGTATACTGGTCCATGTGCAGCAGAAGAATCGGGCATTTCATTTCAATTCAATTCAAAGATCTTTTTTCCGATTTAAAAAATCATAAAAGATTACAGTCAATATAAAAACATCATACAGCAGTATTTCAAGGGTCTTCCGCCCGAAATTTTGGAATTCAATTGGAAATCAGTGTCCCAATATAAGGTCTTTCTTAGAATTTAAAAAGACATTAAATATAAATGAAATCCCGTCAAAAGATAAGCTTTACAATGTATTTACAATAAAACACGATTTTTAGTGATATTTTAAATCACACATTTATCTGGGGGGGCACTTTTTATAATAAACCATTTACAGCTCTTTCAAAAATATACAAGGTTCCATGGAGACCATCTAAAATTTTACTTAATGGGACAGTACATACCTGTATATGAGTTCATTGACACAAAAATGTACTTAAAAAAATACCTAAAGTTTCAATCCTACTTTCCTTCTTATAAGATCAACACCAAAAAGATATCTGCTTACACTAAATGCTATTACTTGTCTCGTATCTGTTTGCAATATTCTTCCAGTCTCATAACATGATCTAATACCCAACTGTTGGCAAATGGGTTTAATCCATTTCCTTCTAACATGAGTATAGGCTGGGCAAAAGAATAACACATGCAAATCATTCTCTTTCACGCCAGTGTGGCAGATATCACAATAACCATCATTTGCACCTCCATCGGTACATGTCCATTTCACAGTGTTTGCATTAATCTGCAAAATGCCGCATCGGAACTTAGATAAAGAGATTTAGCAAGTTGTGGTTGCATTTCGCCCAAGAAGGACTCAAATTTGCCATTGGGTTTAATTGTAAGGAACCTTCCAGATAAGGTGCCTAGTTTAGAACTATGAGACAAAATACCTTGAATGAATGCCCAAAAGTTCTGTTTCAACAAGTTTTTTTGATCCCGATGACAAACTCTGAGGGGCCTCCCAGAAATGTTTTAATCCTATTTTATAAAACCAATCCTGAATGTGATTCAGCCACGGCAACCCTGTACAATTTTTGATTCTAAAAATTTCCTCCAAGCCTTCCCTATAATGGGCAAGTTCATCAGTTGACCACAGACGGACCCAGAACAATAGTGGATGCAAAATCGCATGCTGGTCAGTGCGGTGGATAATTAAATCTATTACTACTGGTGTTAATGGTGTACGCATTGGTAAGCTTAACAGTTTTTTCTGCCCCATAAAGACTAGCAGATTGCGCCCTATATTTGTATAACTCAAGTGCAGGAGAAACAGCTTTAGACAAGCTGCTCTCATGCTTCCTTGCTATTGAAACTGTATTTTGAATTAGTATTGGTTTGCTTTTGTCCAACTGTGGTCTCCAATTCATTTTGGAGTCTAAAATAATATCTAAATAGTTAAAATTTAGCACATATTCTATCTTATCGTTTTTGACAGTTACGTTTAAAAAAAAAAGATTTATGTGGATTAACTGCCATATATTTGGGTTTAATAGAGTTAATTTCCAAGCCCTTTGCTTCACAGTAAGTTTTGGAGGTATTAAGTAAGCTTTGCAGACCTTTGGGGGTTTGTGATATTAAAATTGTATCATCTGCAAATAAGAGTGCCGGTACTGGCGCCCCCCCCCCCCCAACTTGGGAGAATCATGTTCGCAGCCCAAGAGGTATTCAGGAATATCGTTAACATACAACAACAAAAAAGGTAGGGGCCAGCACGCATCCCTGCCTTACCCCCCCTATTTACTTGTATACGGTCATTTAATTTGCCATTTAGCCCCCATCTAACCCTTGCAAAGTTATCTCATGTAGTCTAATGATCTGCAAAAGGATTTCCCCCTGGAAAACCCTGGTCTCTTAATGATTTTCACAGGAGATTGCTGGGTATGAGGTCAAAGGCCGCCTTGAGGTCTACAAAGGCTATATAGAGATGAGCTCTCTTAACTGTTATATACTTCCAGATAATACAAAGAAATCTAAAAACCTGGTCAATTGTGCTAGTTTTGGCTCGAAAGCCTGCTTGATAATTAGATAAAATACTATGCTCCCCAATCCAGTAACTCAATGTATTTAAAATTTGATGTGCGTATATCTTTTGTAAAACATCAAGTAAACTAATCGGCCAATAGTGCGACGGATCGTGACGGTTATCCTTTTTGAAAATAGATGCAATCTCTGCACCCTTCCATGTTTCTGGGATAGGTGCACCCGATGCAACTGCGTTACACAAAAGATTAATGTAGGGAGCCCAAACCTCTTTCTCATGCCTCCATAGGTCACCTGGTATCCTGTCTGGACCAGGACCCTTCCCTGCTTTTATTGAATGTATTGCTACTGTTGTTTCTGCTATAGTAAAGTGCAAAGGGACATCACTTGGATTAATGGCAATTTCTTCGTAATTAAAGTTGGCATCATTATTGGCAGTAGAATAAAGTTGTGAAAAATGAGTTACCCAGGTGTTTGCATCTAAAAAGAGATCCTTGTTACATTCCCCTTTTTTGTTGCCCTTGGATATCAAGCGCCAAAAGGTAGCTTGGTCATTTAATATACCTGCATTTATCAACTCAGACCAGATGTTATCTTCCCAACTTTTCTTGGCTTGGGCTAATAACCTCTTGTAACAATTCCTTTTTTCCCTTAGAGTTACCATGTCCTTGGCCTTCGTTGCCTGGATCAAATCTTTTTTGCATTACGGCAATCTTTATTATACCAAGGGTCCTCTAGCTTAGCTGAACCAGATGCTCCCTTTTTAGATTGTGTTGAGGCCTTACTTAATATTGGTTCAAATTCCTCTACCAATTTATCATGCATGTCCATGATTGGTATCTCTGTTAATGGTAGATCTATATGCAGTGAGACTATTTCTATGTGGATATCATAGATTTTTTTAATTGTACCTTCATTCCCCAGAACCGAGGGCCACTTAAGTGCTCTATGATTATTCGATAATAAAGACTCAATTGGGCTATAGCTGGGGTCACATCTCCTTAAGGGACTTTAATAAAAAAGAGAGGCTGAGAGCATCAAACACAAGGTATAGTTGTCACTCTCTATTCGGTCTTCAACTACTAGGTCATAAACCATAGGCCAAAATGGAATAGATACCAGTATGTAATATATGTAACTTTTAGAGTTTCCCCGAGTAAATGTTGGTAAATTAGGGCTATCGGAAGGTAATCACCCATTACAGGCATGAAGACCATGTGCTGACACCAGCCTTAACAGTTGTGCTACAGCACATGTGCAAGATACTACTGGGATACTATCCAAGGATGGAATATTGTTAGCCAGGTCCTCTTCTTCAAAAATATTTCCAAACCCAGCCACGGGTTCAGATTTATGGTTGAAAGCACTCTGGCTAATCGTAGTTAAAATTTGGTCCAGATGCTCGATAACTTTGACTTCTCTACTTGCTGCATTTGGTCTACTGTATATATTAAGGATGTAGACTTCCCTTTTGTCAGGTGCTAAAACGTTATTCCCGTAATGTCTTGACAAGGGGAATCAAGTTGTTTAAAGTCAGCACCTAGAGTAATTTTTACCCAAATAGATAGGCCACCTGAAGACCTTCCGCTAACTGACAGAATAGCAGCGGTACTAAAGGTCTTAAATCCTATCTTATGAGGGCTTTCCATGGCCCAGGTTTCTTCCCGATTTCACTCTGCCCAATATAATCCTGCCATACTACATCCCTTTGATTTCTCCTAATCCCTGCAATATTCCATGAGGTCAATTTTATCTTTGATTTACATTCTCCCATGGTTTGTTCACCGTTTATCTCCTCACTTCCATTTTCTAGTGTTGGGGCCTCTTCACAATCATTACCAAGGCTACGGACAGAATTGCCATTTAATACATCATCCTCGTTCTGCTTGGCTATTGAGTCTTTTCCATCATACATTTTGATTAAGTCATCAGAGCACATTGTATATCCTCCAGAATTTCTACATGTGGTATCATTCTGAATGCTATCAGGGTTACCTGACAGGTCCCTCAGGCAAGTACTAGTAAGCACCTCTGGGACCATAATATTAATGGCTATAGTTCCTGCCCCTATAGGAGCTAACAGAGCGCTAATAGGTATTTTGCCACAGCTGTGCCCTCATTTGTCTTGCCCTGCCGAGTTCCAAGTAGTTGTCAGTCCTGAGAACCCAGGTCTGACTGTGCTTGGTATCTATTGAATTGTGTAGCCAGCGGGAGTCCAATAGCTTTGTTCCCTCCTTCCGGTCTATAGAAATACCCCAAGGGAAGTACAGTAATCCCAGTATCAGGGGCAAAAGTTGCATCACAATGTTGTAAAATATGGTGAACCACTCTTGGCCTACGAAGGTTAACCACAATGCAATCACCTCTTATGCTCTTAGTTGATTGCCCTATCCATCCTACCCTATGAACCATTATAATCTCATTACTATTAGAGGGGTGAAAATTCTTGTTTTGGCCAACCAATCTACAATTTTGTTCCTTAGGTCAGACCAATTTTCTTTCTGTCCAACCCTTAATGCTGGAACCCCAGTCAAAATCAAAACATAAGGGCATGATGCCGGGGGGAGTCGCAGTGTTTCCGTGCTAGTGGCCGCAGTATCATTAGGTTCATTAGCTCTCAGACACCCAAAAGTAGCTCTCGCTCCATCACTTATGTCTGAAATCACTACATTCCCAATACCCCTTTTGGTCCTACAGACAGTACATCAGAACTATTGTTCCCCCTATTATTTGCAATGGGCTTGTTCTTATTTGCATTCTTAGAACTCCCCTTGTGGGCAGATAATGAACAGGTATCCATTGTCGGCCTTATCCCCTCCCTTTCCGCTCCGGATGAGTGCACATCCACAATATTACAACTTAAGGTTTTAATTATAGACTCTAAAAGACTGATTTTATCACACAGCATATACATTTTTTTTTTTCAGTCAGGTCACAAATTTGAGTTAGAGCTTCTCCTAGTCCATGGACATTCATTCCTCCAGGAACCTCGGTCATGGCTTTATTAGAGGTGGCTACTTCCAATGGTATAAAAGATGAACGTAGTTCTGTTTGTGTTCCAACTGTAGTGGCTTCTAAGAGGGAGGGAATGCCATTGTTATCCTTACCCTTGGTTTTCCTGAACCCAGTGTCTTTTATCTGACCGGGGCTCAGTCTTATCTGTAATCAACTTTTTTGCAGTCCTGGCCCTGGTAGTTCGATTTGGGCCCACTAAAGAGCTTGTGCTCGCTTCAGGGGAAGATAGGGAAGGGGCAGGAACTGGAGTAGACAGGGCACTTAAGGCAATATTTGGTGGAATCTCTTGATTGTTATCCTCCAAAACGGGTGAAGAAATACCAGTTATTAAGTGTCTCTGCAATGTAGAGTGGTCTAAGGAAAGATGCCACTCAGTCATTTGAATTTCAAGGGTTAATAGTGACTCCGCCCTTACTAGGAAGGCATCTAACATGCCAGCGACCCCCTTGCGTTTTTCAATTTTTTTTGATAGCCTTGTCAATCTCAAATAACCCAGGTATTCTCAGACTCTTTGACAGTACCTTATTTTTCCAATTGTGTTGCCGGTTTCCAAAATGCAAAGTCCAAACTTCTCAGAGGGAAGGCCCAGCCCTGCCTCTTCCCGCCGCTGATAGGTGCAGATGGGCCCGCCCTTGGCCCGGCCACGCCCGCGCGCGGCCCGCGATGCGGGAGCCCTGGCCTCCTTTTCAGCGCCTCCTGGCGCTCGAAAACGTGGTACGCATTTCTCCTGGAGTGAGTTTACGCATTTTTGGAGACTCCAAGCATTCAAGGAATCTCGCCGAAGTGGGCGGATAAATAAAGGGAGAACCATTGACCCACAAACAGGCATTGTCAAACAAAAATAAAGGGATCACCAAGTTCACACGAAAAGGCAAGCCCATAAAGTTATTTTGGGCACCATTATAGACAAAAACGTGGACTACAAGGCAAGGCTTATGGCACATTTCTGGCATATTTTGTTTGAAAACCGGAAGTTGGTGTTTCAATACATCTGGGGATTAATACAAAGGCTCCAAGGAGTAAGCATGTAATATCCTGGTGCATATCGTTTCATAGTACCTGGCATCTATGTCTGGACTACATACACAAGACATACACCCTATTGAGGTTCCGTGAATTCCGAACCCGTTTCATAATTATCGTCGTATCATGACGATTTTGATATCAGCGGACCGAAAATAGCGAGTGTAAGATGTACGAGTGTTTTCGTCATGTTCGAGCGACGAGATCACCACGAAATCAGGGATTTCGTTCTGAACCCTTGGGTTCCATTTTGTCCACGGCAGCCATTTTGTGGTTGTCCTCACATAGGCCGATGACTAAGGCCGAACGAGTCCTTGGGACACGTACACCTTCAGCTGACTTCTGTGTGACCTGGGCAAGCTGACTCCGTTGCCCGAGGCCAAACTTGTTGAACCAGTTCCTTGTTCGGCAGATGGTCATTGAGGATCAAGGCACAGGACATCATAAAACCCTTTATTGCACACTACTATGTCTTATCTCATTTACACCTGTCTCTGCTTCTTTCTTTATGGGCTGTTTTACGATGAGGAGGTGCCCGTTTTTATTAGGGGTCCATACGATTTATCTGATGAAGAGTGTTGGGCCTTTCCGGGAAATTGATGGTGGGCTGGACAATGAAATGTGGGTTTTCCATGCAATGCTGTTTGTCGTGTACACACGGGATTGGTCAACTGTAAATAAGGAATGTTTGCCTGAAGCACAATATTTGGTATAAAAGGGATGGCTTGCTTTGTAAAATTGAGCAGTCTCCTACGAATATACGTCATTGTACTTCGTAGACCTCTGTTACTGGTTGCAACCAATAAATTTGATCTTTGACGTCACCAAGAAGATTTCCGCGTTTCTGTAGTTCTGAGACAGGTGAATCCGGAGACTTCGGGTGTGTCCCCTGGCACCGCTGGGTTCTAAATAACCCGGTTCTTCATTTGGCGCCCAACGTGGGGCGACTTCAGCGGTACTGGTCCAAGCCAGACGATCGTGAGGAGCTTCGTGTGAAAATTCTGGAGGAAGGCCAACCACTTCATCGACCCCTGTATGTCGTCGTGGTCCGAAAGTCTTTGCTGCGAGGTTCCCCGCTTTCCGACTGCTACGAAGGACTGCTGCCCTGACTGTCGCCCTGTCTTGGAGCCTTAGACGATTTGTAGAGCGAGACGATAGACGGGTCTTCTGGTGACGTCATCGATACCTCAGTTAAGTATGAGAAGAGCGTCTCCCAGTCCTTAGTTTTGAGTATCCCTTTGGATCTTTGATTTGGGTTCTTTGATTTGGGCCTTGCAAGTACCAAAGCCGAGGGACTCGTGTATTCACGAGACTATCGTATTCGATAATCCTTTGAAGTTTGAAGCTAGACTAGTGAGCGAAGGTGCCTGGTCTTAGCAGACTTGGAAATTTGTTTTGTTGTGGTCGAAATAGGGATTTCCGATTGGAGGACTCGTGTCCGGTTCCTCCGATTGGAACTCCAACCTATGAGCTTTATGTGAAACATGGCGTGGGCCCCATCACGTATAATGAAGTATGGATTAGGTATACTAGGAAGGAGGGTGTCCTCAAATGGCCCCAATATGGTAGTTTTGATACAGAAGTTTTAGATAATCTAGAGTTTAGACTTTTTAAGAAGAAAGCCCGGCCGGAAATGTTTGACTCTTTCCGCCTATGGCGAAAGGAAGCCAAACAGAAGGAAATTAAATTAGCAAAGAAAAACAAAAGAGAGAGGGGTATCTCGATAATGCAAGCTGCTATGCAGTTTAAAGATAACGAAGAAGAACAGGCGAGTGAGCAGTTGCACAGGCAACGTAAAATGGCGATCGATAAATGCTATCCGGCTTTGCCGCTTCTTCAGCAAGATGCAGCGAAGGAACTTGAGAAAGATCCCTTGATGTCACATTTGTTGACTTCACCACCACCTTATGCGCAGAGTGCTACAGCACCCCTGCAACCTTTAGTTGTGCAACCTCCAGTTGCGCAGCCTCTTGCTATTGCACAGCCGCCAGCTCCTCTTCAGCTGGCTCCTACTCCTCTGGGACAGCCTCCTCAAGGGCATTCGCCTTTGCTACCAGCTCCGCCTTTAATTCCTGTGACTTTTTCACCTGTTCTTGCTACCTCCTCTACTACTGCTCCTACGTTGACCTTTTCTCAGTCTGCTTTATCTCCTGTCCTGTCGACCTCTCCTTCTGTTCGTCAGAGAATGACGGATACTGTTACTGGTCTTTTGTCTCCTTTCTTTGGGTCATTTAGTGCGACCCCTGTTTCAGAGTGTAAACAGTTGCGTAGCCAACTGCCTGATTCGAGAGAGAGAGAGAGAGAGAAATATTGGATCGTTTGGCGCGTAAATGGGTTACTCGTCCTTTAAGATACGATGTAGAGTGTGTTATGGATGTCTTCCGTCAATGGGAAGCACCGAAGCAGAGATATGTTTTCGATAAGGTGTGTACTTTCCTTCGTGAAGAATGGGAAGATGATGACGTGGGACAGACTCCGTCTGAGTTGTTCCATATACAGTCTGAGTTTGCGAAAGGTACGATTGTGGGTTCCGATGTTGAGAAAGCAGTTGCGACATTGTTGTCATTTAGGAGTGAGTCTCCTTCCCAGCCGCTGTTTGAACCTACCCCTCTGTTAGGAGAAAGGTGAGACAGTACCCAATGAGAGAAGTTCCTCCTGTATGGAAGGACGCTGTTGCAGCCGATGCCCCTAATAACATTGCTGCCGTACCGGCTCATTTCCAACGTGTTTGGGTACATGTTCCATGGAAGCGTGCAGAAGTTTTGGCTCTGAAACAGACTTTACCTGACCCCCGTAAAAATCCTGCAGGATATTAAAAGGAATTATCACAGACTGCGGACTCATGTGTTATGAATCTAGCTGATACAGACATGTTGTTTGGAAATGTGGTCCCACAGCCTTTATGGGGATTGATTCGTCATACGGATCATGCGCAGGAGTTAGGTGATACATGGGCTAATATTGGTGCTGCAGATGCGCGACAAGTTGGTGGTGCTAAACCTGAGCCTTTAGTAGCGGAACTCCCTGGTAAGATCGTTACTTACATGAAGACTTTAATGCCTGCGATGCGTGTAAATTGGGATAAATTGTCCGCGTGTAAGCAGAAGAAAGAGGAAACTGTGTCGGATTTCTTCACCAGGTTTAAAGAGACATTTATTGACCATAGTGGTCAAAACATGAGTACCGAGGGTGGTCAACGGTTGTTTGTTGATAAATTTGTGCATAATTTACTTCCCGAATTGTGTAAGAAGTTGAAGGATTCAGAGAGTTCTTGGGCCGTTTCCTCTTCAGCACAGATATTAGCTACTGCGCAGTACTATGAAAATAGGGATGAGGACGAAAAGGATAGAGCAGACAAGAAAACCAAAGAGTTGAAGACGAAGGTGCTTTTACAACAAGCGTATACGCCCCGTAATAACCAACGTGATTATCAGCAGCCCCAGCAGTTTCAGAGAAACTCGCAAAGGTCCGAGTCTCCTCAACAGCGTTTTCTGGTAGGCCCCAATCAGTGTTCATATTGCAAGGAAGAGGGTCATTTCAAGTATAGTTGCCCTATTTTGTTACAGCGTATGAATGGTGCAAGAGGTCGAGGTGTTCAGCAAGCTCCTAGAGGTAGAGGACGTGGAGGTTTTCCTCAGAATGCGCGTTCCTTTCCTCCACAAAATTCGATGAATAGTTTTGATCAGCAGAATGGTGCATCTGGTAGGACGACTCAGTACTATGCTGACGACTACTATGTCGAGGGTGAGAATGTGGACGGTAATGATTGCTAGGACAGCCATGGACAAAGAGAGGGAGTTGTTTCAATTCCAGTAGATCAGAGTGGACCTTACGTTGAGGTGATTACATCAGGTGTATCAGAGCCTATTCTGTTGGATACTGGTGCTACGAAGAGTTCTATTATGCACTTTAGACTCCCTGGCGGACCTTTGTCTGGCTTAACAAATGTTTCAGTAGGTTTTTCTGGCGCCCCAGTTAGAAACCCGATTTCTGACCCGTTGTCCCTTTCTGTTGGACCTCGTGAATTCGAAGCACCCCTTATTCTGACGACAGGTTGTGGTGAGAACTTGTTGGGATTGGATCTGTTGAAAAGATTGCATGCGACGTTGTATTGTTCTCCTTCAGGAGTACAACTTACACTGGATAAGAAAGTGGTCTCTCCAATGTATTTGTCGAGGGACCAACTTCCGACAGAATTGTCTTCTCTTCCTGATACTACTTGGGCGACTGGTCCTAATGACGTAGGTCTCCTGGAGATACCGCCATATGTTGTGACATTAAAAGCGAATGTTAAAATGCCACGTATTCCCCAATATAGGATCTCTAGTGATGGTGAAAGGGCGCTTCTAGCGATCATTTATGATTTGATTGAGAAAGATGTGATTGAAGAAACAAGAGGTAATGTTTGCAACAGCCCTGTTTTGCCTGTTTTGAAACGCACTGATTCTTCTCAGCCACCTGTTTGTGATCGATCTTAGAGAAGTGAATAAGATAGTCGTGCCACAATTTCCCGTTGTCCCTGATATCACTGCCTTATTGACAATGATCCCGGCTTCGGCCACTTGGTTTTCGGTGATTGATTTGAAGAATGCTTTCTTCAGCATCCCGATTGCCGAGGAGAGTAGGGATATTTTCGGCTTCTCTTTAGGAGGTCGAAGCTTCCTGTTTAAGCGCGCTCCTCAAGGCTATTGTGAGAGTCCATCAATCTATAGTCAGGCTTTGAAAACACATCTTGATACGATTGTTTTACCTGATGGTGCTGCTCTTCTCCAGTACGTTGACGATTTGTTAGTCACGGCTGATACTGAGGAGATTTGTAAAGAAGCTACTTTGTCATTGTTGCGTCATTTGTCTGATTTCCATCACAATGTGTCTCTTTCGAAGTTACAGTATTGTTGACAAGAAGTGACCTACTTAGGTCATCTCTTATCGAAGGAGGGAAGAAGATTGATCCCAGAACGAATTCAAGCGATTGCGAAAATGAGTGTGCCAATTACACAGAGAGAAGTGCGCGCTTTCTTGGGTATTACGTCATATTGCAGACAATGGATACCAATTTTTTCTCTGCTGGCCAAACCGCTGGTGGCATTGACCTGTAAGGACACACCGAATCTCCTCCTGTGGTCTGAAGATTGTCAGAAAAGTTTTTCCGAATTGCGTAGTGCATTGTGTTTGGCTCCTGTGTTGGGTACCCCCGACTACAGTAAGCCCTTTACGTTGTATGTCCACGAGAGAGAGGGATGTGCGTTGTCAGTGTTGACACAATCTTTTGGGTACAAGCAGCGTCCATGTGCATATTTCTTGTCGACTTTGGATCCGGTAGCTAGGGCGTTGCCGAGTTGTTTGAGAGCCACAGCGGCAGCAGCTGTTTCTATTCGACAGTCTGCTGGTTTGGTGATGAATAACACGCTGGTCGTGATGGTTCCACATGCAGTGGATACTTTGTTAAACAGGACCAAAACACAGCAGTTAACTAGTGCTCGATTGTCAGGTTATGAGCTGACACTCCTATTGAGTCATGTGCACATAAAGAGATGCAATACGTTGAATCCAGCTACGTTGTTGCCGATTTCAGTAGAGACAGATGTTGTTGAGCAACATGATTGCTTTCTCAGGACAGAGGAAGAAACAAAGGGGAGAATAGATCTTAGGGACACTCCTCTTGTGAAGTGTGATGGTACTTTATGGGTGGATGGTTCATGCTTCAAGCTTCCGAATGGTGATACGACTGCGGCATATGCTGTTACGACTTTGCATACGATTGTTGAAGCTGCACGTATCCCACATAATTCAGCCCAAGCAGCAGAGTTGATTGCACTTACGAGAGCGTGTGTGTTGTCAAAAGGAAAGAAAGTGACCATATATACCGACAGCCAGTATGCGTTTGGTGTGGCTCACAGTTTTGGACGTTTGTGGAAGGAACGTGGGTTCCTCACGTCACACGGGACGAAGATACAGCATGGTCAGTTGGTGAATGAGCTCCTGGAGTCACTTACCTTGCCATTGCAAGTTGCGATTGTGAAATGCAGTGCACACAAGAAGATTACCGATGATGTTGGTCGTGGTAATGCATTTGCTGATGAAGTTGCGAAAGATGTGGCGAGGGATGTGATGAGTCGAATGTATGTTTCAGGCCCTGCAAGATGGATTGGTGACGTTGGAATGTGTGAGGATACGATAGAAAGTGTGAAGTCGATTCAAGCTGAAGCTACAGAGAGAGAGTTGAGTGTGTGGAGAGAGAGCACGGGTAAATTGGATGCGAATGGTTGTTGGGTTGAGTTGTCAGAGCATCAGCGATGGTTATTACCCGATGCGTACGTGCTTGCAGTGGTTACGATGGCGCATGGAATGGCTCATATCAGTGTGAAAGGGATTTGTAAGTTGTTGGCTCCAGTATGGCAAAATGCTGGAATTCCTAAGTGTGCAGAGAATGTGGTCGAAAATTGTATGGTCTGTCTGAAGTACAATCCTGGTAAGGGAACTCCAACTCCAGCTGGTCATTTTGCTCCTCCGACGTATCCGTTCGAGGTTTTGCAGCTAGATTTTATTCACATGGAGAGATGCAACAACCTGAAATACGTACTCGTGGTTGTTTGTGCCTTCTCAAGATGGGTAGAAGCATATCCCCTGAAAGATAATACTGCCCTGTCCACAGCTAAAGCCCTCGTCAAAGAGTTCTTCCCTAGGTATGGTTTGCCGAGAATGGTCTGGAATGATAATGGGAGTGAATGTGTGGGTCAAGTGATGAAGAGAGTGTGTGTGATGGGGTTAGGAATCCGCCAGAAATTCCACGCTGCAAATCACCCCCAATCAGCTGGACTAGTAGAGTGCTATAATGGCACTCTTAAACTGAAACTCGCCAAGATACAGGCGAGCTCTGGTCTTAAATGGCCTGACGCCCTGCCATTAGCACTTTTGTCAACAAGGATGACTGTACATTCCCGAGTAGGACTTAGTCCTTATGAGATTGTGTTTGGTCGCCCGGCCAATATATGGGGAGTGCCGAGGCCGACGGAATTCAGCGAGATTGAACATCCTGTATTGCTTGATTACTTGTATGATTTGATGGCTAAATTGCATGTCTTACACCAACAGGTTCACGATACATTGCCTCAGGCTTCTGACGATCCAGGTCATGCCATCGATCCCGGCTCGTGGGTGTTAGTCAAGAACTTCCAGCGGACAAAGAACGATCAGCCTCGCTGGATTGGTCCCTACTTGGTGCTCCTGTCAACACGATCTGCAGTGAGAGTAGAAGGGAAGAAGAACTGGATCCACGGCGTACACTGTAAGAGGGTCCCTTTGCCTCTACCGTACGACCGGTGGGTCCAGGAGGGTATTCCTGATACAGAGACTGAGACTGTGCCTTGTTTTCTGCCTTTTAGCGATGCACGTTTAATGGGGACAAGTTCTGAGCTAGAAAGTGACGATCTTCTACGAGAAGCTGTGCCACCGTCAGTTCGATTGGACACTACCGAGCCTGAACTCTTGTTCCGAGACCAGACATTGCCTGGGAAAGGCCGTTATAATTTACGACCAAGAATAATGGGACAAGTAAAATAAGATTTTTTTTCTTTGCTCTTTTTGAAGGTTCAGCTCTCCCATCTGAGAAACTGTTTTGACTGATTTTTGTTTTTCGAACCGCCATCCGGGTTCAGCTGTAGGGTCCCGGCGTCAAGTCTTTGGAGTGCAAGTCGAAGACACAAGGTCGACGGTTCTGGTTGGTCCTAGGGCGTTCCCTGGACTGACATATGCATTCCTTAGCACGGAACACCCTACCTCCGCGAGCAGCACGGTTAGAGGATGGAGTTTTTCGAGATGGAGAGACCTGTTGAAGAAATGAATTTCAGAAGCAAAATGTGTAAAATAATGAGCAGAAAATGTTTTTTAATATTGTGTCTTTTGATGTTGCTTAGTTTAATGTTGTTTTTGATAGGATATATTATATTCTCTTTTCAAGTGACGTTTGCACCCACTACACAACCCATACCTTCTTCTACTGTTTCTTCGCATTCCTTTCACCCTCTGCCTGAACATGAGTCAATTAGGAGATTGGAATTTGTTAATAACTCCTTTGTTCAGCTTCTGCACCAACACCAACTGGTAGTGAACACGACTAACTGTTGGGTGTGTGGCCTTATGCCTCATACTACTGATAAGGGTATTCCTTACCTGGTCCTGCCATTCAGTTACAATGGTTCTGTGTGGGTATACAGAACGATGTTCATCTATGCCCGTGAAGTCCACCCCTTACGTTCTGTGAAAGAAAATCCAAAGAATAGTTATCTGGTTAAGGGTATAGTCGATATGATTAGAGGAGTTAGCTCCTATGAGACGATCCCGAGAGATGAGACACTAGCGTATATTGGATGGAACGTAACCGGATATGGAGTGAGCATGAATGAGAACCAGCAAGCGAAAAGATCCTCTCCGATTTGGATCGTACCCCATCAGGGTCATCTTTGTCTGCAAGGTAATGGCAAGAATCCGAGAGCTCAGTTAGGGAAGAGTATCTGCACGGAGACGTATGTTTTTGCGTCCCAGACTTCCCCATCGTTTCTAGCAGCCAAGGGTACCTATTTTGTCTGTTACGATAGGGCATACACATGGTTGCCCTCTGACTTCTCGGGCACATGTTTTGTCTCGTTCCTGTTGCCTCCCACCTATACAGCTGCGGCAGATTACCACAAGATGAGAATGGTTAGAGGTGTCTTCAGTAAGGAAGATAATGCAGGACAAGAATTTGGAGATTTCGTGAAGGGTTTTCTGCCGTTTTGGGGACCGATGGTCAACAGGAGGAACATACGGCAACTAACGAGAGTGGTTGAGTCCACCGTAGTTGAAACTGCCGGTGCCCTTAGTAACTTGACTGCTGAGCTCCAGTCGGATCAACTTATGACTCTCCAGAACAGGGTTGCGTTAGATGTCATACTTGCAGATCGAGGTGGGTTATGTAAAGTGATCCAATCAAGCTGTTGTGTTTTCATTCCAGACAATGCTCCGACAGTGTACCAGGCCATCTCGAAACTGCATAAGATCTCCGAATCTATACACGTGGATAAAGGAGATTGGTCATTGATGGGATGGTTTTGGGAACTGTTATCCGCCTGGGGATGGAATATTCTGATGGTCATTGGGATGATCTTAGCCATCCTTTTCCTGTTCTGTCTCTGTGTACAGTGTGCTCCTGCTATATGTGGCCTTTGTGTCACATCGTGTGTAAGGAGACCTGTATCGAGAGACGTGCTAAGTAATAGGATGATGCTACAGCAACATCTTGATGATCTGATGCGTATAGACCTAGATTCAGACTGACATGGGTTTAGGTTATTGCCTATGTAAGGGCAAAAGGAGGGCTGAGGTTCCGTGAATTCTGAACCCGTTTCATAATTATCGTCGTATCATGACGATTTTAATATCAGCGGACCGAAAATGGCGAGTGTAAGATGTACGAGTGCTTTCGTCATGTTCGAGTGACGAGATCACCACGAAATCAGGGATTCCGTTCTGAACCCTTGGGTTCCATTTTGTGCACGGCAGCCATTTTGTGGTTGCCCTCACATAGGCCGATGACTAAGGCCGAACGAGTCCTTGGGACACGTACACCTTCAGCTGACTTCTGTGTGACCTGGGCAAGCTGACTCCGTTGCCCGAGGCCAAACTTGTTGAACCAGTTCCTTGTTCGGCAGCTGGTCAAAATTGAGGATCAAGGCACAGGACATCATAAAACCCTTTATTGCACACAACTATGTCTTATCTCACTTACACCTGTCTCTGCTTCTTTCTTTATGGCCAGTTTTACGATGAGGAGGTGCCCGTTTTTATTAGGGGTCCGTTCGATTTATCTGATGAAGAGTGTTGGGCCTATCCGGGAAATTGATGGTGGGCTGGACAATGAAATGCGGGTTTTCCATGCAATGCTGTTTGTCGTGTACACACGGGATTGGTCAACTGTAAATAAGGAATGTTTTCCTGAAGCACAATATTTGGTATAAAAGGGATGGCTTGCTTTGTAAAATTGAGCAGTCTCCTACGAATATACGTCATTGTACTTCGTGGACCTCTGTTACTGGTTGCAACCAATAAATTTGATCGTTGACGTCACCAGAAGATTTCCGCGTTTCTGTAGTTCTGAGACAGGTGAATCCGGAGACTTCGGGTGTGTCTCCTGGCACGCTGGGTTCTAAATAACCCGGTTCTTCACTATAGGCGGACTCCTGAACATTCTGGTTCAGAGCTGCAGTTTCTCTGTCGGGGTGGCAGGAAGAAGGAGGTGCCGGGGGGTTTGTAAGAAAGTAGTACTACCAATATTGATAAAAATAACAGTACTACATTAGAGATCTGGAATGGCTGGTCCAGGGGGATTTTGGCTCCAGCCAAATGTTGAGCCCTAATTATTATCGGTTGAGTTTATTCAGCTGGTTCTAGGGAATGTCATCTTTTAGACCTTTGGTGTGTGTCTGTCATCAGTACACCCATATTTATTCTTTTAACAAGAGTGTCCAGTAGGCCCCGTTTTTTTGTGTTGATTTTTCTATGATCGTCCACTTCATATCAGTGTCTGTATGGTGAGTTTCTAGAGAATGGGTGGTGAGTTTGGTCATGGTCCTCTTCATAGAATTGTGCTCTTGTGCTCACTGATGTGGATTTTTATTTTTCTGGTGGTAATACCAACGTATTTCAGGCTCATGGCCAGGTGATTATATATACAATGTTTGTGTGGTTACAATTTGTGTGAGTTCTCTGTTCCCATTGGGTCTTGAGTCCCAGATCGATAGTTCTGGTGTGCATTATCAAAGGGCATACAGAACAATTTCCGCACGGGAAATGGCCCATGACCGGTGGTAAATTCCGAGGGTAACCTGTCTGTTAGTTGCTCTGCTGGTGGTGTTGCTGTGTACCAGCCTGTCTCAAATACTCCGATTTTTCTGAATGAAAACCATTCAGTTGGTTGGATGTCAATATGTGCCCATGCTTGTTAATGAATCACTTGATGAGGTTGGAGCCTGAATTGTAGGTTGTGACACATATTAGGTTGTTGTTTTCTGGTTTGTTGGTCTTTTCAAGGGGTCTTTCTCTGGGGGTATTTGGGATATTGCGTACTGTTTTTCTCGCTTTGTTCACTATTTGGATGGGGTAACTCCGGTCCCCAAATTTCTTAGTCAGTTTTTCTGCCTCTTTGTTATTATCCTCAGTTTTAGAGCTGTTGCGTCTAATGCGCATAAACTACCCTACTGGTAAGTTCTCTCTTACTGCTCTGGGGTTTGCACTTTCAAAGTGTAGAAGACTGTTGTGATCTGTAGGTCTTCAGCAATGAAATTAACATCTCAGAAAGGCACCTGTGTCTTGTTGTGTGTCATGGTGACCTTCAAGAAGGGGTTCCTTTCATTTATCCATTAATTGAATGAGTATGTGGTGATATTGCTTATCTCCCAGATTACAATGATGTCATCAAGGTACCTAATCCAAAGATGTATCTGGCGGCTGTACAGTTTGTTGACTCATGTACAAGCAGGCCATGGTGGGGGCATAGGTGCTGCCCATTGATGTTCCGTGACATTGCAGGTAGGTCTTGTCTTTAAAGCTGAAGAAATTCTCGGTTAGGGCCACTCTGGCCAGTCACATGATGCAGTCTATTGGGGTAATCTATTTCCATTCTGGGGTTTGTAGAAGGTCCAGGCACATCAGTGTTTCTCTATTTGTATCAAAATCCACATCTTTGAGGATGGTCAAGAGGTGTGTGGTATCCTTGACATAGGATTTGGCCTCAGTGACTAGTGGCCTCAGGTACCAGTCGACAAATTGTGACAGGGGTTCCAAAATTGAACCGATACCGAAAACATTTGAGGAGGCGCTAGAGGGCGGGTTAGCACCACACCTATATGACGCTCCTGCAATCCGGGACAAACAAACATAACTATCCTGCACTTGGTAAAGCCATGAGCATTGTCGGAGGTGGAGGAGAAGCCATGGGGTAAGTCAGATATGATCAATGACAGCGCTCCATAACTGACTCTGTTGCTGCACCACTGCGGAAGCCCAGAGACAGGAACAGGCGAGGCCGCGGCCCACACTACAGGCGCAAGGAATCACGATTTGATCAGCAGACTTGGAGATCCCCCCCGAACTGTGGACCCTGGAAAGGGGAAACAGCCGCAGGGCATTGTATCCTGCAAATGGACTCAGCTGATGGTGCGTTGCACCTGAGCCCCATAGTGGTAAAGTAGGTGCCTGGATGGGTGAATCGTGCTGGAGTGATCGACTGGAACCGAGCCCACACTTAAAGCACAGGGGGCTGTGGCACGACAAGAGCACCAACACATCCTACTCCCTTGGGACTGGAGCAGTACTCAGGTGAGTGGGGCCCAGAAGTGTGGCATCAGCAAGTGTGCGCAGAAGCGCCATCTTGTTCCCACAGAGAGGCCCAGAGGCAGCACTCTTGAAGTCACGCTGAATCCGACTGACCCCCCCCCCTGCCGGTGGCACTTCATGAAGCTTGAGGCGAATACGAGTACGATTGACTGGTGCTGCAGGGCTGAAATAGCCCGCTACTACTTGGGGGTGCACAGGAGGGGGAAAGTGCAGTGGTGTGCCCGCCCCGGCTGGATGATAGCACATTACTTGAGCACATAAAAGATAGGGCAATAAGATAGGGCACCACACTGTGGGGGGCACCCCCCCAAAAAAGAGGAAAATAATGCTGCGGTTGGTGAGCACCAGTACCGGAGAGTGCAACCCAATCACACAGCTGAGGAAAACAGCGTAGAACATACTGGAAAAGCAGATAGCACTTGGGGGAGCCCAGGACTGGGATCAACATCCAAACCCCCTGCAGTATACATCAGGCAACACACCCGTCCCCCCACTCAAACAATTAGGCCAACCAAATTGCATGCATATAGCAGTTTGCCACGCCACCTAAACAACAATACGGTGAACAGCCAGACAAACAAAAGCAACAATTGGCAAGTCAGATGGAAAGCACAACAAACTGCTGTTCTAATCCTGCAAGACAACAAGGGGACATGGTCAAGACTCAGATACACACACAGCAGATGGCGCAGACTTGGCCCAAAAATCAGATAAAGATGATGTGAAAACTCTACTAGTGATAATAAAACATAGCTTAGCGTCCATAGAATAAAAAATAGACAGCATGTGTACTTGAATGGATTATATTATGCAAAGGCTAGAAAAACATGATGGCAGAATCATTGAAGCTGAAAATAGAATCTCTGAGCTAGAAGATGATAGCTTTCAGTGATCAAGTAAAAGATATGGATCGCTTGCTAAGACTAATATCAACAAAGAATGAAGACCTGGAAGCTAGATCGGAAATTCGCATTTTAGGAATACCAGAATCTACCAATACTGGGAAAATGGAGTAGTTTGTGGAGCATATTCTGGTCACTTGTTTTGGTAAGGAGACCTTAACCCCTTTGTTGGTGGTGGTAAGGGCGCACAGAACACTGGAGACAAAATTGCTTCATTACAGAGACTGCGACGTAGCCTTGAGTAAGTCCAGGGAAAGTTCATTCCTAATATACAACAATAATAAAATCTCTCTATGTCCAGATTTTACGCTGGCAGTCCAAGAAGCCAGGAAGAAGTTCCTGCCAGTCAAGAAAAAGCTGCAGCAGACAAATTTCACATATGCCATACTCTACCCTGCCCAACTAAAGATCACGAATCAAGGAAAACAGTATTGTTTCTCAACACCATAGTAGGCCATGGATATCCTCGAATCACTAGCTAGGCAGCCATGACACACCAACAGCTCGCTGTCAGCCAGTAGAACATCTACAACCCGACAAGAGGAAGAATAGCCTGAGCAAATGGGCAACTGTCCTACATGCAACCTGCGCTGCATCAAGAAAAGTCCTAACACCTCTACTTAAATCCTTGATCAAAGGTCTCAAAAACGGAATCACACACAGAATGTGGATGCTTAGGCATCTGCAAAGAAGAAAAAATAAAGATCTCCTTTGCGCCCTCCGGTGAGTTCTACTTGTTCTGTAGTTGTCAGGATACCTGACATGTTCAATGGCACAGAGCTTGTCAGGCGCACACTGCTATTGTCCCAGACATTATCCACCCACGGTGGGCAATGTGGAAGGAGGTTTCACTTCGCCCCCTAGATGGCAAGCCCCCGCAGGAGATCCCTCAATGCTGATGCACGGAGCAGAAGACAATATTGTTTGGCCCCTGTTCATTCTGTTTATATTTTCTGTTTCTTTCTATGTCTTTTCCTTCCCTTTCATGTGCTGCCATACCTTTCATCAAAATAATGGCTACTACACTAGATATTTGCATGTATCCTTTTGAGTATATGCATCCTCGGAATGCAGATCTGGACACCAATTGTTGCATATGACAAGCTTCTTTTGTTAGGTGGAGTATTCGCCTGACTCTTCAGGGAAACGGTTGGGGGGAGAGAATGGTTCACGGCAAGTTGGGGGTGCTGTTGTTAGAAAACAGCTCACATAGCTGGCACGTGACAGTTTGGAATACACCAAGTGTACAGCACCTGCATGAGCTAACCACGTTATAGTATCACATAGAAACACACAGTTCATTTCAACAAACTCCACATAGACAGGGATAAACAACAAGAAGGGTTGGGCCTGATAAGTTGGAACGTCAGAGGACTAAGGGATCCACAAAAGAAATGACACCTGCTAGCATATAAGGACAGACACCATATAATCATTTCCATGCTCCAGGAAACGCATACGACTCCTACATACGCACCCACATTCGCTTTGTAGTGGGCGACACACAAATACTTCTCATCATATTCCACTTACTCAAGGGAAAAAGCCATCCTTATTAAAAAGAATACTTCCTGCACAGAAGAGGGAGCTCTTAGCATCTCGCAGGTAATGTGTGGGGCAGGTCAGCGTCGCACTCTATTACCATTGTAAACTGTTATGGTCCTAATCCGGACGATGGTTCCTTCTTTACCACTCTCTGGGGGATATTCATGAACATAGGCTCTACATATATTGTCTAGGGGTGAGACTTTAACCTCACTACACAACCGACCTGGACAGCTTGCATCCCCTACCATAACACTACAATAAAGCACAATGTCAGATACAGCAGATTAAGGAAAAATTAATTTTAATAGATGTATGGTGGAACCTTCACCCGACGCTCAAAGATGGTACCTTTCACTCCTCTGTACACAACATCTGTTCCAGAATATATTTCTGGCTGGTCTAGAAAGGAATTGCGACATGGATTGTCCATTCCCAGCATCTAGCACGAACATACTCGGACTATTCCCCAGTTTCCGTGCCTCTACTCCCACCAGGGTACATAAACAGATGCATTTCTTGGCGTCTCCCTAGAGGCCACAACTAGACCCCTCCTTCAAGTCTGAACTGGCCCAAGAAATTGATGACTTCCTTAAACGTAATATAGACTCAGTCTCCTCCCTCGCGATAGTACGGGAGGCAATGAAAGTAACTTTGAGAGGCATATGTATGGCGAAAGCAGGGGGCATATTAAAAGACAATAGCCGCAGTTTATTCCAGCTCGAGAAATGACTAAAGCAGCAAGAAACACAACTCGCATACAGAACTGAGGCTACACTGGTAGACATAGGAGAAACGCTTACCTAATACCAGGAAACGGCGGAGAGGGAGTGCCTGTCTGCGGCAAATACCGCAATGCTAAGAGGTATGGGGAGGGGGAGAGACCAGGGAAGGTCCTGGCAGAATTAACACGTCAACCCAGATGCTCTAATTACATTATAGAATCATGGATGATAATGTTATACCTCAAAGAGACTCAGTGGCAATTCTCCACACCTTCCGCACATATTATTCAGCGCTATACTCCTCTCGTAGATCCTCCCAAGTAGAATTGGTCTCCTACTTAGAGGCTGTGGAATTGGGATGGCTAAGCAATGTACATGTCGAGTTCTTCAGGGCAGAGCTTGAGGAGGACAAGATAAGAGCTGCCATCATGCTGATTGAAATGGGCAAGTCAGCAGGTCCGGACAGCTTGCAAGCCGAATTTTATATAGTATATATAGATACATTGGCCTCTTTGCTGAAACAGGTGTATGAGGAGGCGCTACAGGTGGAAACATTACCACAATCCACGAGATAGGTTCTTATTGTTACTATCCTGAAACCTGGCAAACCGCCTAACCGCACAGAATCATACAGGCCCCTGTCTTTAATTAATTGTGATGCTAAAATACTCGCCAAGGTGCTTGCAAACCATTTAAGTCTCCTTATGGTGAAGTTGGTATACCCCTACCAGGCAGGCTTTGTGCTGGGATGAGCCAGTTACACAATCTCAGTATGCTGTTTTCATTCATTCAAGATATAGACCCTGAATCAAATGCAGTGGCGGTCTTTCTAGATGCCATGAAAGCATTTGATTCCCTTAAGTGGGATTACTTGATGGATGTGCTAAAACATATGGGGTATCCCCCAAGGTACTTGTCATGGATCAAGCTGCTACACCACAAACCTACGGCTAAGCTGCTGATCAACAGTGAACAATCCACAGCCTTGGACATTATTAGAAGGACTAGGCAGGGCTGCCCTCTCTTGCCTCTCCTGTTCATTCTCGCCCTGGAGCCATTGGCAGCAATGCTCCAGCAGCATCACAGAGAGTATGGTTTGAGTTACCTGACTCGACATGTGCTAGTGTCACTGAACGCAGACGACATCACACTGTATAAAAGAGAGTTGTAGGTCGGCATCCATGGCATCATTAGGTAAATTATGAAATTTGGGAAGCTTCCAGGCATCACTACCAATTGGGATAAATCTCTGATCCTTCCCCTCATTCCACACATCCCCTAATGCCCACTGGACTTTCCGTTAAAATGGTGTGATGCAGAACTTAAATATCTTGACATTATAATCACAAGAGACAAGGAGTCAACTATGGCAAAGCCCTAAACTATCTAGAGGAAGCAATAACTAGATGGATTGCGATGCCATTGCCGTTGGCTGGCCGTATCGTGTTGATGCAAATGGTGGTTTTGCCGAAGCTCCCATACTTGTTAACAAACATACCATATGCACCGGGGCAACCTTTTTTTCCAAAATCTGAAAAGCCAACTGATCCAAGTAGATCTGACTATCATATGGGGGGGGGACAAACAGCATAAAATTAAATGGGAAGTTCTTACTCTACCCCTATTCGAAGCACCAGACCTGAGCTCTACTATCTTAGTGCTTAAGCACACTACACCATATACTGGTTCAATTCCCCCACCTTTATTCTGCATTTAGCGGTGGAGAAGGATTACAAGTCACCCACAACACTATCAGGCTTTCTGGGACGAGATGTAAGGAAGCAGGAGGCAGGGACTCAACTGTTGCATGTACTAATGCTGCTTGGAAGAAGATTTCTAGAAAACTGGGAGCTCCTCTGATGTATTCTCCTGCACTCCAGTTAGCATTTCAACACAATCTCCCAGCCACGTATGAAGGGACATGCAGGTGCATGCTGCATAGATATAACATAAACACCTGGGGATCCCTATATGCAGAGGGGAGGTTTACACAAAAGAGGGGTTTTTCAGGGAACAAACTCCCTCACTTGTTGACCTTTTCATGTACACAAGGCTTAGATAAGATGTGAAGGTAGCAACACATAGGAACCTCATTCACTAGCACCGTTATATACTCTCCTTCAAGCTGACAATCTCTCCCACGCAGTGTTACGCCTACACAGAGCTGCTCTCACATTACAAGTTGGCGCCAGTCACAACGCGAAAGTAGGTTAGGAAGAGGAGCTTGGATACCAGCTGGAAGATGAGCAGTGGCTATATTGCTGCCAGCAAACAGAAAAAAAGTACAGCTAGCAGCAGGTTCGGGATCATTAGTTTCAAATTCCTGAATAGAATGCAATACTCCCCAGCGAGGTTGTAGAGGTGCAAACTAAGAGATAATGATAACTGTGAAAGGTGCAGGACTGGAGTTGTGGATTTCCTGCACCTGGCCTGGAGAGGCCCTGAACTGTATGGTGAACATGCCGATAAGCATCACTCCACTGGTTGGGCAGTTGGGCTATACAAGAGAAGTGGAATTAGAAGTCAGAAGATTTGTGGCGCTAAGGCTGATTTTGGCGAAATGCAGAATTTCATGCAGGTAGGGAAGGGGACGAGCTCCCAAATTTAGCTAAAGGACATGCTATATTGTCAAGAACAAAATAGTATCTATGCAGAATTACTACTGCTAAGATCTAGACCCCATGATGTATGGGAACCTCTAAAGACGTACCTTCTTCAATCCTCATAGCGGGTTATGGCATGCTGACCACCATCCCTACAGAGGGGGGCAGGTCAATAGTGTACACACATCAGCCATACACCCTTGATATAGCGTGCAGGTGTCAGCATTAACCCTGTAAGAACACTGCTTATGTCTATAATCCTGTACTGAATACGCTGTAAAAGAATGGTCGACTGTCACTGGGAGGCTACCTAATACGGTGAGAATATTTGTAAGTCATGTATTTCTTGCAGAATTTGTGTCAATGCTATGTGATAGTTGTTTTTTATTTTTTTTATTATAAAAATGGCAATGAGCTTTCCCAATTTTTCCAATGCGTCAAAAATAAACATATAATCATTTTGATCAACCTTCATTGCCATTTCTGCAGAGACTTTCAAAATCCTACTTAACCTTCCCCCTGCCCCTACCCACCCACCCAAACAGCCCTGTGCCCCCTTCAGCCCCTCATCCCTTACAACACGCCTATGTGGCAACAGGACTATGTCCTAGTGATGGAAAGAGCTGGTGACCCACTCCCACATGGGTTCCTTCACCCCGTCAAAGCAAAGAGAAAAAAAAAGAGGAAGGGCTAAGACAAAATCACTAGTTGAAGAGAACAAAATATTTAGCAAAAAGAGAGGAGAAAAAACGAACAAAAAATAAACCCATGAAAAACCAAAAAGGTTATTACTCCCATCATTCTCCTAGCGCTTGCCCCATCACCCTCCCGCTCTACCTACAAAATTTATATTGTAGAAAGGAATTCCTTAGCCTGTATGTCAGACAAAAAAAAATTGTCTACCCTTGCCGAGTGACTTTTAGCTTTGAAGGGAAAAGCAAAAAACCTGTGCCCCTTTCGACTGAAAGGGGGCGATCAACTGGCGGAGCTGCCACCTCCGCTCCACTGTCGCTGGGCAAAAATCCGGCCGAACAAAAAAAATCACAGCCCTTACCACGCCTTTTTCTATCCGGCCTTGCTAAATCATATAGCTTTTCCCTCGCTAAAAAGTTATTGAGACATATCAGGATTGCACGAGGCTTATCCCCGGTCTTTTGCCGCTGTTTGAAAGGAAATCGATGGGCACGAAGGACTTCCAGCTGCCAGTCACACTGTAGGATTCCGGAAATGCCTCTTGGAAAAGCTCCACCACGAATTGTCTCACATCTTCCCCTTCACAGCCTTCTGGAACTCCTAAAATCCTAAGATTATTTCTTCTCGATCTGTTTTCCAAGTCAGTTAAATTCCATAATATGTCCTCTTTCTGTGCCCCAATCAAATCAGTTGCACTCTTCTATGCAGCAAGAGCATCTTCTAAGTTGGAAATCCTTTCCTTTGCTTCCCCGATTCTAGTTGCTATTTCCGTGCAGGTTTTTGTAATTCTCCGGATGGAGTTCTGGACTCTACGACAGACCCCTTGAGTGGGGACATGCTCTTGGCGCGACTCCTCCCGATGCACAATAATCATTTGATAAATAAGCGAAAGCGTGATCTCAGAGGGTGGTAACTCAGATTCTTGAAGCTGCGTTGCGGTTACTGCCACTAACCTGCCATCCTCTAGAATGCCACCATCGATTAGGGAATTATACATGAGTGAGGGTCCACGCATCTCTGAGTCCTCTCTGACAGGACCCCGCGTTTTCTGCCCATTTCCTTTTCGGACTGTCCGGGGATGCCGGGGACCCAGCCCACTGCTCAGGATATCATTCTGATGCCAATCCCCATTGCCGCTACCATCATCTGTCCAGTCAGTATCGAGCTCATCCCCATCCAGAGATGACCCAGTATGCTCTGAGAGAGAGACATTTTTTTCGCTTTCAAGTTCCTTGCAAAGCTGGTTAGCAATGTCAACACCCTGATTAGCAGTATCACTTGATTCATCCACAAATGTAGTGGCTACAGGCGTATGTACCGAGCCTGGCACTTCATTTCCTGACTGAACTACGTTTCCCAGAATGCAATTCACCGAGTTGCTTAAGTTAATACTGGAATCCATTCTTTGAGAACTTTGCGTCAAGCAATCTCCCATGGTCTCCTGTCCAGGGGCCACAGGCATCTTCACAGCTATATCCTGTGTGGGGGGGATACTGCCATCATTGCCAACACATGCAGACACAGGAATCAAAATCGTCGTTGCCCCCCCCCTGTCTCCACCTCAATAGCCTACATACGAGCCCTCAGGAGCTTGATTAGGCGCTACAACAAGGTTTTTAGTCTTAGCATTTACCTGGTGAAATAGGGCAAGTACTGTCTTTGCACTTCCTTTCAAATTGGTGCCATTGCGAGCCGATCCTGCCGTTTTCTCTCTGCTCCAGTCACCCTTCATAATGCTCCCTGAATCACTCCCTGCCTCTCGGCTGTTCAAGGATTCCCCGGCCGCAGCTGCCGCGGAACGTGCCCTCGCCGCTAATGCAGCTTTGGAAATGACCTTTGGCGCCATGCTGCAGCCGTCAATGTGAAAGCACTGAAGGATGGAAACCACACGCCACGTAGTAGGACAAAACAGCCGATATCCGCTGCTAGGACTGGAGCTCGATAAACAGGTAATTAATCTGAGCATGTCAGTCGATGTTTAAAGCCATATTCTCCCCAGATTCTCCCCAGATCTTCTCATTGTTCTTTTTTAACGAAAAGCAGTAGCTGGAGAAACCGCCTGGGATGCTATCACAGCTCGGGTGAGGTCTCAGTGTGGGAGAACGCTAGCTCACACAGCCGACCGGGAAAGTTACAATGTAGATTGAGTTTGGATTGTTTAGATGGGGCAGGATAAACCTATTATAGACACATGGAATATATGTGGTCTCATTGACGCTAAGAAGCGGGCCTTATTTTCTAAAATTGTACAGACTATGTATCTTAATATTTTATGTATACAGGAGACGCACATACCTTGGGGGAGGCGGGATTGTCTGAAGTTACCGGGGTTTGACCTTATAGTATGCTCTAAACAGTCTTCAATGATAAGAGGGCTGGCTATTCTTATGAAGCGGGGAGTAGGGGCCTGCAAAAGGGTCCAGGAAGATCGAATAGGGTGGTGGGCCATCGCTGAATTGTTAATTGGTGGTAGGTTATTAACGGTATGTACTATCTATGGCTCTAACATTGATGATCCTGATGTGGTTAAGTATCTAACTGTTGAACTAGCCACGTGGCCAGCCCACTCCTGTTATGTGGGGACATGAACATTAACATAACAGTGATTTTAATCTGGCAAAAGATGCTAATTATGTTGGTAGGAAGCCAAAAGTATTTCAAGCGCTCCAGACTTTACTTCAGGAGCATGGGGCTATAGATTTATGGTATCTGCAGAATAAATTGGATGATGGATACACACACTACTCGGCTCCCCACAATAAATATGTTAGGTTATATTATGTTTTTCTTTCAGAGCAGGTGGCAGCTGTCTCTTCTATCTCTTCTCCTCCCCGGATTTTATCGGACCATAATTCATTGATAGCAAAATGTCCGTGGCCACGGATTAGAAAACCTCCACGTGAGTGGACATTTGAAAGAAAGCTGTTATTGGATGAGGCCTACTGTGCTCACATTAGGAAATGGATAGTCGAATTTTTAAATATTAATAGGGGCACTGCAACAGATCAGATAGTTTGGGACACTTTGAAAGCTGGCCTGTGTGGAGAAACTAAAAGCTTTTCTTCATACAGGTGGAAGACAGAGCAAGAGCAGATTAAGAGTTGAATGAAGGAGTTAAGGGATGCGGAAGTAGAACTCGCTCTTAAAATTAAGCATGGTCATGACACAGAGTCCTGCCAACAGGAGGTTGCAATAATAAAAGCCAGACTTTTGGAGTCTTTTGGACAGGACCTTGCCACAAAGTATCTTCAATATCGCACAACGATGTTTGAGTTCGGTGAGAACTCTGGCAGGGTTCTTGCCAAGAGACTCCACCAGCGAAGTGTACAGAGTCGTGTCATAAAAATTCAAAATCAAATGGGGGTAGTGCATGACACTCAAGAGGGTGTAAAAGAAGTGTTTTTAAACTACTATACCAACCTGTATAAGGAGGATATTCCGAGGCCTCCGACAGAGATAAAAGTGTTTTTTTTTATTAGGGTTTGATACTCCCAAGCTATCACAGGAGCAGAGTGAATTTTTGTCAGCTCCTATTCAATGGGATGAGGTGGAGCTTGCAGTGAAGTCTTTAGCTAATGGTAAGGCTTGTGGCCCAGATTCTGTGCCTCTTGAGTTTTATAAGACATTCTTGGGTGAGATTCGACAGGACTTGCTTAAAGTTTTTAGAGCTGCACAGAAGGGTATTGTGCCGAAATCTTGGCGACATACTATTATAGTTTTGTTAAAAAAGAAAGGCAAACCGGAGCAGTTACCATCATCTTTTCGACCGATTTCACTAATAAATAGCGATTCTAAAATCTATTAGAAAATCCTGGCAGCCAGGCTAGCTCCGGTGATCACTCCCTTGGTCTCTTTGCGCCAGCATGGATTTATCCCGGGGCGGAACAGGGCTGACCATGTTAGACGTGTCATAGCTTTATTAGATTGGGCACAGGTCACAGCCTCTCCCCTCGGGGTGATCCTGTTGGACGCCGAGAAGGCGTTCGACAGGGTCTCCTGGGGGTTCTTGTGGGCCGTGCTCCAGTGGAAGGGATTTAGCACTGAATTTGTTCAGGCGATTCAGGCGTTGTATTCCTCCCCAAAAGCTGCACTTCGTATTTCTGGCCAACAGACCAGTTCTTTTTCTATAAGTAGGGGCACATGGCAAGGGTGCCCGCGTTCACCCTTGCTGTTCGTCCTATATATTGATCCATTCCTGAGCAAAATAGAGGGCAATCAGTGCATAGCATCGATAAGGGCTGGTGACACTACGTATCGTACCTTAGCATATACAGACAATATATTTGTTCTAACATCCAATGTTTCTTCTGCATTCAGTGCACTTAAGGTTTCGGCTGAGCAATTTGGGGCAGTGTCAGGGTACAAGTCAAACGTATCTAAAACTCAGGTAGTTCAGACACCTGACATGCCATTGTCAGATGCTCCAGTCATCACAGAAGCCTTATATCTAGGGGTCTGAATAACTGCCGCAGTTGAAGCCAATCCTGATTTAAACATCCTTCCGGTGGTAGAGGCGGTTAATACTAAATTAGAGCGGTTAGACCATCTTTCCCTCTATGGCCGATGCAGTGTCCTTAAAATGTTAGTAATCCCGAAGTTTTTGTACCTATTTAGGACGATTCCTTTAGAATTATCTCAAAGTAGTTTGATTAAGGCAGATAGGATTTGTTATAGATTTTTGTGGAGGTAAAGAACTAGATTCAAGGTCGTTATGGCTATGTTTGCTATTTGGCGGAAAATAAGGCTGAATTTATGTATCCCTATCTCAATATATATACCCCCTTTAAAGCTGCTCGACTTCTGCCCGGTATATTCCAGGATCAAACGATGTTTAGATGGCAAGCGCAGGGAGTACGGGTGATAGGGGATTTAGTTACCTTATGTTTCTTTAAAATACAAATTTCAGTTGCTATCACGTGATTTTTTAAAATATCTTCAGATTCAAAGATTTCTTCATAAATATTTGAAGGTTGCACCTTCTATGTTAGACAAACTGCCCATTATAGAATTGATTAAAAAAAGAGGTAGAATAGGAATGTTGTATCAGTATTTACTATCTATTCTCCCTGACGATCTGCTGGCCCAAAGCACTAAATGGGAAGGTAAGCTTGGAAAGACAGACATTGATTTAACACCAGTGCTGGAGCTCGCCAGCGAGGTGTTGGTCTCTGGAACCCTCAGAACCCAAAGCTATATGGCAATGCTGGATTTATATTATAAACCGGCCAAAAATTCAAAATGGGGCAGTAGAAAGGGAGATTGTGGTGCTAGGTGCGGGCTATTGGCAGCTGATGTTATTCACATGTTTTATACTTGCCCATCCCTTTCTGGCTTCTTGGCCGATATTGAACGCTTTATTAATACTACGCTTAAGATTAGTTGTACTCTGACTCCAGAACTGGTGATATTTGGCTTTGACGTTGGGACTAATGAAGAAGTTAAAAATACGCGACATATATCAGTCTTTTTGTTTATAGCTATGTCCCAGATCCGGTTGTGTATAACTTCTCAATGGTTGTCCTCTGAAGCTCCTACCCTCATGAACTGGCGAGCTAGATTACTAGCTATCCATAGGCTTGAATTTTCAGTCTTTTCTTTAAAGGGTAGGAGGAGGGAGACAGCATCTAGGATTTGAGCACCGGTTGAAGATTGGATTAATTGAAATTATAGGATATGTTTATTTATGTCCCTCCATGCTTATGGTTATTTCACTTGCTTTGAGGATCAGTATCTTTGTGTCTCTTTCCCGTTTCCTTGTATTACTTGTTTCATTTCCCTTCAAGAAATTATCATAATATTGATTGTTGTAATGAATTTAAACTTATTTTTTTTTCTTTTCTTCTGATGTATTATTGCCATGACTGCATTGCTTTGTTGTAAATTTCTGTCAATAAAATAAAAAAAATAAAAAAATAAAATTGCAATGAACAGATTAAAAATAAACTGACTAAGAAACTCTGGGCTGAGAGCTACCCCATGCACATAGTGAATAAAGCGAGAAAAAGAGTGTGCAACATCGCCAACGAAAGCCTCCTTGAAAATACCAGCAAATCAGAAAACAACATCCTGATATGCATTACAATCTACAATTTAGGCTCATTATTAGAGACAGGTTGGTACACAGCACCACCACCAGCGGAGAAACTAACAGACAGAATACCCTCTGACATTTACCACCGGTCATGTGCCATTAACCATGCGGAAATTGTTCCGTATGTCCTTTGACAACACACACCAGAACCATCGATCTGGGACTAAAGACTCCATGGACAGAGAACAGAGTCCTGAAGATGATCCTAAATGATAAAGGATCAATACACCGTCGACATTTCAGGACAATTTATGGTGTTTTTTTATTTTATGGTTCATTCAAAATGTCTTAATAACATGATCAATCACGTTAATAATATATATGAACCATACATTCTTGTAAATACCAGTCACCTTTTTCACATTGCGCTGTTCCTTTCACATGTACCGTTCACTTTCTAATGTCACAAGCACATAAGTGCACAAAGTTTTTGGGTTGTTTTTGCAATTTTTGCCTACAGTGCTGATACAACTCTTTCTTCATATTCCCAATATAGGATGCCTTGAGCACATTTTACAACAAACTATGAGACTCCCTAATTTCTTCTCTTAGTGATGTGTTGTACATACTGATTAAATTGCCTTTCTTAATATTACCGGTTGAGATATTGTTGTTGTCCTATCCAATACCAGCGCAGTACCTGGGGATAGGCGCGGGCTGAGCTAGCTAGCAGCGTCTGGGGCTTTGCGCACATGTGTAGAAAGGGTACTTATTCAATGCAGCCGCACTCAAAAACAGGGCAAGCAGGGGAGCAGAACACACAGTAAGTAGTAAGCAGGGATGGATCTTTGACAAAGTATGTGACTGATTCTCTTACAGTGAGGTACCTGGCAAAAACGCCTCATGTGAGTTTCTTACTAACTGACCCCATTTTTCTCACAAAACCCTGGCATATGTAATTCCTACCCACAGTGTGTGACGATAAGACCTCCCCCTCATGCCCCCATTGGGAGCCGGTGCCCTGTTAATGTGGGGTGAGTCTTGTGATAGAGAGGGAGTTACCCTTTTTTATCAAAAAGGATTGGGTCAACAATCATGAAAAGCAAAAACTCCTTTTCCTGAACTTTACAAACAGTTTCGATTGCTTTGTCCCATAAAGAGACGTTTCACAGGTGAGAGAAGGGGTCTCGTCTATGCGTAGGTTACCAAATTTACAAGCTTTTAAGTGTCAGACCAGGTTCAACATGAATGTATTTCCAAACACAAATTTCTTAAAAAAAGTTCACTTTCATTTATTAAAAAAATATTTTTAAAAAAAACACAATACATTGTCTCATTTACATTATACATCTTGTACTACACAAATCAATTACAAATATTATTTGACTTAGTTTAGAAACTGGCTGTAAAGTTCAGGAAAAGGAGTTTTTGCTTTTCATGAATGTGGGGTGAGTGCCATCTACTGCCTATAATTGACTTTGTCTGTGATACTATGACTATGTGTATATGTGTGGCACTTTGTAGCAACTCTAATAGTGAATGCTATTTGCGAATGAAATAATGCATATATGTTGATCCCATAGAAATTATGGTGTTTGGAACAAGTGAGTTTGAGTGTCACTGGCATGGACTTCATCGCATCCCACCCTGATGAAAGCCCAGGACCGTTTTTAGGCCACTAGGAAGGGCAGAAACATGCTGGTTTCTAGCTTAGGGTCATGGGACCATTACATCCATTACCTGACTAAAGTGTTTTTAACCTTTCCTCCCACTCCAATAATAAAGGATACTTTGGGTGTGGGGGAGGAAGTTAATCTTTAACGTTACGCTCCCATACACCAAGTCTTCATAAGTGCTCTGTGAAATATGGTGGAGCCCACCCCGACCTTTAGGAGTTGGGGTGAGCCCGATGATGAAGCCTGTCACTACTAGAGTGAGTGAGGGCCATGTTAGGGAAAGGGTCTCTATCCGTTCCCACACATGATAGTGAGTCGGCTGAAGACTGATGTAGAAGCTCTTGGGGGGTCATTAGGATGGCGGGCGGACTTTGCCCGCCCGCCATCCTCGTGGTAATCGGGACCGCCCGCCAAAATCGCAGGGGTCCCGTGGGGAGTATTAGTATGTGCCCGCCACAGTGGCGGGCACATCCTGTATTTTTAGCATTGTGGTGGGCGGTGCTCTCTGCACCGCCCGCCACAATGCTAAAAAAGCATTAATTGATTAATTGATAATTATGTTAATTTTATTAATTTATTTACTGTAGCGGGTTGTGGGTTTAAATGTATTTATTGGTATTTATTTTTAATTAATTGTTAATTATTTTTCAATCGCTAATTAATTAATTGTAAATTGGTAATTCATTTGTATTAATAGGTAATGATTATCAATAAATACTTTTTATTTGTATTTTTATTTGATTAATTATTATATTAAATGTGTAATTATTTTTAATTAATTTTTAATTCTTATTAATATTTATTTATTTTTATTAATATATGAAGTGTTTACTTTCCCTACTGTTGCACTCACTGAAGTGGGAATAGCAATTTTTACCCCTACGCTATCCTACGCTTTCTTTACTGCTGCACTCTCTGGAGTGGGAATAGTAATTTTTTCCCCTACGCTATCCAACGCTTTCCCTACTGTTGCACTCTCTGGAGTTGGAATCGTAATTTTTACCCCTACGCTATCAAACTCTTTCCCTACTGTTGCACTCACTCGACTGGGAATAGTAATTTTTACCCTCCCACTACCCAATGCTTTTCCTACTGTTGCACTCTCTGGAGTGGGAATAGTAATTTTTACCCCTACGCTATCCAACGCTTTCCCTACTGTTGCCCTCACTGGAGTGGGAATAGTAATTTTCACCCTCCCACAATCCAACGCCTTCCCTACTGTTGCACTCACTGGAGTGGGAACAGTAATTTTGACCCCTATGCTATCCAACGCTTTCCCTACTGTTGCATTCTCTGGAGTGGGAATAGTCATTTTTACCCCTACGCTATCCAACGGTTTCCCTACTGTTGCACTCCCTGGAGTGGGAATAGTCATTTTGACCCCTACGCTATCCAACGCTTTCCTTACTGTTGCACTCTCTGGAGTGGGAATAGTAATTTTTACCCCTACGCTATCCAACTCTTTCCCTACTTTTGCACTCACTTGAGTGGGAATATTAATTTTCACCCCTACGCTATGCAACGCTTTCCCTACTGTTGCACTGTCTGGAGAGGGAATAGTAATTTTTACCCCTACGCTATCCAACGCTTTCCCTACTGTTGCACTCACTGGAGTGGGAATAGTAATTTTTACCCTCCCGCTATCCAATGCTTTCCCTACTGTTGCACTCTATTGAGTGGGAATAGTAATTTTTACCCCTTCGTTATCCAACGCTTTCACTACTGTTGCACTCTCTGGAGTGGGAATAGTAATTTTTACCCCTACGCTACCCAACGCTTTCCCTACTGTTGCTCTCACTGGAGTGGGAATAGTAAATTTTTACCCTCCCGCTATCCAACTCTTTCCCTACTGTTGCACTCTCTGGAGTGGGAATAGTAATTTTTACCCCTACGCTATTCAACGCTTTCCCTACTGTTGCACACTTTGGAGTGGGAATAGTAATTTTTACCCTCCCGCTATCCAACGCTTTCCCTACTGTTGCACTCTCTGGAGTGGGAATAGTAATGTTTACCCCTACGCTTGCCAACACTTTCCCTACTGTTGCACTCTCTGGAGTGGGAATAGTAATTTTTACCCCTACGCTATCCAACGCTTTCTCTACTGTTGCACTCACTGGAGTAGTAATAGTAAATTTTACCCTTTCCACTATCCTACGGTAAAAATATTTTATATTTTTTATTAATATTACGTATATATATATATATATATATATATGCATATATATATATATATATATATATATATTCACTGAAAAAACCATAGGTTATAGACCATATATAGTTAGGAATTAGCATTTAAAAAACCTTATTTTACTCACACAAAACCATTGAAATTCCATATATAGTTAGTTGCACTAACTATATATCGCGCACCCGCAATCCACTGCTGATCATGTCACATATTACATCATTCATGACATGGTCAGTGACATCACTGATGACATCACTGATGACATCTCAAATGACATCACTGATGACATCACTGATGACAACATCCAGTGACTGTATTTTTCTGTAAAGTTAAAATATGTCTTGAGTGGATGTATAAGTGTCTGGATGAAGGATTTAGTAGGTGCATGACTGACTGTATGAGTGAGTGATTAAATGTGTCTCACTGAATGCATGGGTTAGTGACTAAACTGTCTTAATTTGTGCATCATTATGTCTGTTGTTCTGTAAACTGCTGCATGTGTTGATCATTAGCTATACGAGAGGCTATATGTGTTATTAATTGGTTGCCCAAGTATTTCTATGGGAGATTGAGTTTGTGTGGGGGTGGCTGGAAGGTGTGTGACTCTATGCATAGATGTGTGAGCAGTTTATTCACTAGGTGTATGAGTTCAAGAGTGCATGTGGAAACAGCTACATGGGCAGTTGACTGTGTACATGAGTGTATTGATGAGTGAATGGATATCTCAATGCTACATGTCATAGTAAGTACATATGTAAAACACAGTACATGTGAGAGTTGGCATATATAAATAACTGTGCATGAGAGCCACTGAATGAGTGAGTGGTTGTATCGATCATTGTGAACTTGTATCAGGGATTGTATAAGAGAGTAAATATGTGTTAGTATATGTTTCAATAAGTAAGGTGTGTTTAACTGTATAGTTGAAGAAATGGAGGTGAGATTGTTTCTTTGCATGACTGACTGGGTGTGTGAGTAACTCCATGGATGAGTGGCAGTGTGTGAGTGTCTGTTTACACTGAGTGTATCTAAGGTTATATTAGAGTCTGAAGAGGTTTATCGTATTAGCACAAGAATGATGTCAAATGAGATGTCATCAGTGATGTCATCAGTGATGTCATTTGAGATGTCATCAGTGATGTCATCAGTGATGTCACTGACCATGTCATGAATGATGTAATATGTGACATGATCAGCAGTGGATTGCGGGTGCGCGATATATAGTTAGTGCAACTAACTATATATGGAATTTCAATGGTTTTGTGTGAGTAAAATAAGGTTTTTTAAATGCTAATTCCTAACTATATATGGTCTATAACCTATGGTTTTTTCAGTGAATTTCAATGGTTTTTTAATAGCAAATATCATAAGCTGTCGAATGTCAAGTACGTGGTAAGTAAAAACATTTTTGTGTTTATGCACACTGATCTGCTTTGAATGCTGCCCCCCACCCCTCATTTCTATTAGGAGTACTCTCTCTTTGCAGATAGTGAAGGGTAGTTAACGCAGCCCTTTGCCCCCTTTGTAATACGTCGTGCCTGCTTCTCTCTCCATTTGATTGATTGTTCTCTTTGGTTCATTCTCTATTTACAAACAAGCACAGAGTCGCAATACTCTGTTTAGTCTTTGCAGATAGCGAAAAATCGTGTAAAAAAACAAAAGGAATCGAGCAAAATCAGTAGGCCACTAATGGGATCTCTTTTTGACCTCGCTAAAATAGAAACATTAGGAACAACCTGTTGAAAATAGCAATGCGTATGTACATAAGCGGCGTTCATTTGTGTTCACAGTACCCCTTGTTGATTTTTTCAATCGAGCATTGAATTGTTCGAAGTTAATTCTCTTAAGGATCTTCTCTACCTGCAAACGAGGAAGAATAGGAATATTCTCTCTCCCTTTGCAGATAGTGAAGGGTAGGTAACGCAAGCCTTTAACACGTCGTACCTATTTCATTCCTCATTGATTGATTGATTGTCCGAACATTGACTGTTTGGGAATTAGTTCTTTTTGGAGGTATTCCCTGTTTGCAAATAAACGTAGGAAAATCTTTGCAAGTAGTGAAAGGGTACGTAATGCGGACCTTTCTCCCCCGTTGTAATCTGTCATGCCTATCTACTCCCCACTGATTGATGCACCTTTTTCACCCGGACCATTTACTAGAGATACGTCATCTGGCTCGACCAGAGAGCACCCCTAGTGAAAAGGACATATGCAATAATAACGAAGTGATCACTGTATCCTGTTAACAGAAACTTTACCATGAAACAACCTGGAAAGAAAAAAATAGGAAAACGAAAATCAGTAGGCCACTGATGAACATGAACTTTTATTAAACAACAAACAAAGAAACGATAACATAACGTAATGATAAAACCTATTAATGTCCTAGAAACAAGAAAACGTTAAAGTATGCCAGTGGTGAGAGACCAGAAAAACAGTCCGAGAAACCAAATCACCCCTCGCTGTCCCAACTCATGCACTCTGAAAGTTCAAAGTTTTGAGGAGTGCTTGTAACATTGTCTGAAGCCTATTTGCAATTGCTTCATCTTCACTATTCTTAAAGTAAGTGGGGGCTGTTGTGATGCGGTGCCACCCTGAACCGCTTGACGGAGGCCCCCGAGGGACGGTGTCATGTCGCGGACTCGGAGGGGGCGCTTGGCTCCGGCCCCCTCCCCAAGTCGTGTTGCCCTGGTGTGGCCTGAGATCGCCCCCGACATAGGTGGCCGTCTCCCGGGGTCAAGCGGAACTTTTTTCCTTTTGGTGACTCTTCCATTCTTCACCTTGTCCCACAATCCGTTTCACCTAAAGACACGCTGTAGTGGGGCACCCCTTTTCCGTTTCATTTGCCATTCAGCCCGCTTTTGCTACACTGTGCCTCTTCCGCTATTCAGCTGTTTACCGCCCGCTCTTTCGACTACAGCGTCTCGCTCACCATGTACTTGAGTTGCTCCCGCTCTTGCGGTGCAGCGATAGGCGGCTGCCACAGGACTCTCAAAATGGCGGCCATCTCTTCAGATTTGGGCGTGGTCCACTAAATGGGCCTGCGACACCTTGGAACTCGGACGCTTGTCTGCTAGAGCTTGGGCTCCATTCTCGAAAGCGTCCCCTCATCCTTGAAGATTCTACAAAAGTCTTGGGGGCCCCCGACTCCCGCAGGCTTCTGGTGGGGAGCGCCTAGCATGATTGCTCGTGGAATGGCCACGACGGAGCTACGAAATGGTGGTGCTCTCATGCTAACGCCAGCTTCAGTCTGAAACATCCAGAAACACTGTAGACTACCAATTCGATCAGTTCCGGTAGCGCTCCAACGTGACCCGGTAGAGAAGAACTTGCCCTCCCCTCTTTGACTGATGGTTCTTGTTGCCTGTCCCTTCTGTTGTCATTTAACAGAACTATTTAGCCTGCTGAAAGGGGTTGTGTGCCGTCCGCTGGTTGGTGGAGACATTTTGACTATATTCTGGACCTGCGTTGTCGCGTAATGCGTCATATGACGCGCCGCGTTAGAAAGTTTAATAAATTATGAAACACAATAAACAATCCTTAAAAAATAAAAAAAAATAATCAACAAAAGCAACAGCTAGGTAATACACATATAATTTTATCTCCGCGAAGCGGAGCGCTGTTACAGATATATATCTTGTTTCTGAACGTTAATTTCTCAAAATGCACTGAAGCACATATATTGAGACCTAGCAAAGGCACATCGGGCTACCAGTCCCTACAATTTTTCCAAGTTTCGTGCAAATCCATTCAGCTGTTCGATCCTACCGAGAGACAAGATGGCGGCCGCTACGGACTGTTTGGAATGTTTACAGACACCGGAGAGCCAATCAGCTTCGCTTCGCAAAGCTCCGTAACGCGAAAAGTACGCGAAGCGGTGCGCTGTTACAGATATATACTTTTTTTTTAACGTTAATTTCTCAAAATCCACTGGTGCACATATATTGAGATCTAGCAAAGGCACATCGGGCTACCAGTCCCTACAATTTTGCCAAGTTTCGTGCAAATCCATTCAGCTGTTCGATTATTATTATTTTTATTTTTTTTTGCCCCGCGGGGCCCTTTTAAAACCTCCACATCAAACCTAGGGGGTGAGCGACAATGTACTATGCCCCCTTATGGTCATTTGCCCCTTCGCTTTGGCCTCCTCTTGTCTCTCGATCCTACCGAGAGACAAGATGGCGGCCGCTACGGACTGTTTGGAATGTTGACAGACGCCGGAGAACCAATCAGCTTCGCTTCACAAAGCTCCGTTGCGCGAAAAGTCCGCGAACCAGAGCGCTGCCCGGTCCGCTGTTACAGATATATATCTTTTTTTAAACGTTAATTTCTCAAAATCCACTGGAGCACATATATTGAGACCTACAAAAGGCACATCGGGCTACCAGACCCTACAATTTTGCCAAGTTTCGTGCAAATCCATTCAGCCGTTCGGGCTAAAAGTGAGGCCAACCGCCCTATGGAAATTAACATGGGAAAAACGCGTTTTGGGACCCCCCTTTTTTCTCGGCCCCCCCTTGACGAACCCCCCCAAAATATTCAGGGGCTGCTCAGAAACAAAATGTGCCATTTTCCTGAAAATTTCAGCCAATTCCGTCCACAAACGCCAAAGTTATTAGACATAGAATTTTCAAAAAACCCATAGAGAAAAAATCCTAACTATATATACCTACTGGCGACCGCCAGTAGGTAATATATACATATATATATATATATATATATATATATATATATATGTATTAATAAATCAATTTGTATGTTTTTTTTACTTCATTATTTATTAATTTTAAGGTTAAGTATTTTAAGTATGTTTAAGTTAATTATATTTATTATTTCATTATTTTTTAATTACTTTAAAGCATTAAAAAACATTCAATATTTTGACTATCTATATTTTTTACAACAATATTTTTCATTCAATATTTTTGTACTTACCTGTTTGGAGATAGGAAGTCGATTTTTTTTATTCTATATATTTTTTACTCGATATTTTGGTAGTTCTATATTTGAGTCATCGATATTGTTTCAGTGATCCCTGTTATTCAGTTTGTGGTGCATACTTTCCAGGTGGCTCCACCTGGAGCTGTTGCGCAACTTACAGGAGCTGGTGGGGTGACTATCAGGCCCATTATGGTTAATTCAGTAATGGGAAAACAACAGACAAATAAGGATGAATTGCCTTATTGGCTTGCCGAGAAATTTGGACAGCTTGAAGCTGTTTTTCCTAATACCTCTCCTGTAGAAAAACAGCACATTTTGACTATCAGTTTGCCTAAAGACTTGATTCCAGAGTTAGCTGATTGTAACACCTGGGGCAAGGTGTTTTCAACTGTGTATTCAAAGTGTTTCGGCACTCCTTTCTGTGACAGTCCTCCCCTCCGTGATTAAGCGTGTTCAAGATGAGCATGGCGCTGAAGCGGCTGTGGAATTGGGGATGCATCTGGGGGAGTGTTTGACTTGGTGGCTGATATGATCTTAGCCAATGTCAAGGGCGATGCAGTAAGCTTTCAAGTCTCTAACAGCTTGGCAACAGTCCCTGAAGTGGACAAACCACGCAGATTGGCAAAACATTTTTGCAAAGGCCTATAAAACCATTGGTCGCAATAGTTTGGGGAATAAACCTTTTACTCAAATGCAAATTCAGCCGAAAGTTCCATCTGTCACAGATGGACGCCCATTCTTTTCTAAAAAGAACTGGAGAAACAAAAAAAGGGGGCAACAACAACAACAGAAGCAAGGGATGTGTGCTGGTTCACCGACACATGATTCTTCTGAGAGTACTTATGACTTGCGCGACCATGCGAAAATTCAGACTCCTGATCGATTTCAGGTCCCTGATCATCGTTCTCCTCGCTCTTCACAGGACTCATCTGGCTCACAAGTTGATGGTGGGGGAATGTCAGGATCGTGGCATGAGGTAGTCAGTTCCAAGGAGACGTGATCAGCCTCGTCAGTTTGATGGCAAGGGGAAGCAGGAGGGACAACAATGCTTCTGTGCCCCTTTTCAAAAGAAAAAAGTTGCTGCTTTGACAGCGAGATATGCCTCAGACTGTGAGAACACGAGTGCTGGACTGGACTAGGGCGGTAACCCTGCTAGACAGGCAAGCTGAAGTTACAATAGTGCGGGAGGCACTGCGTCCTATTCTGGAGGCAACAGCAACTGATACTTTCATTACTGTGGAGACAGCTGAGACCCGGGTTGACCCCCCCCGGATTGAGTGTAAAATATGATTTTTCATATAGAGGGTGACATTGAGCGTGTAATGACAGGTTTGTACACTTCGGCCGAAATGAGGTTTTCGACTGTTGAAAATTTTTTGAAAGCTGTGCAAATGGCGGTCCTAAAGGAACGTGCACTGGCACAGGGAAAACGCATTTTGGTGGTTTCGCCTTACCCTGCCTTAGAATTAGTGACAAAGGCTAGTGTATCAAACTCAAAAGCTTTGCATCACCGTTGGATACAATGGACTACTGCTTTGACTTCCCCGGATGTGACCTTTATCTTTGACCCCTCTCTTCAGACACAGGAGTTCTTGTTGTATGAACATGTTCATCCCCCTCCCCTGCCTCTGCTTCCTTTGGCGGAGTACGCATCCATCATTTAAACTGATTGCTTGGTGCAACCAGCCACGGTTTCTAAATATAACATTCTTACACAGCGGCTTTTGCCATTGTAGCAGGTACAATGGAGAATGGAGAGTTCAAATCATCCATAGTGCATACTCAGGCACAGGGAGACTATACTGCTCAATTGGCTGAGCTGTGTGCTCTGGTTCTTGCTCTCGAATTTGCTGAATCAAATGTTTTGACTCTCATTGTCTGCGACTCTTTTTACTGTGTTTAGTATTTCAATGACAACTTATTCATTTGGTCTCAAAATGATTATTGAGATTCGAAAGGCAGCACAATTAAACATAAAGAGGGAGATTTACGTTGCCTGACGCATCTCTGCAAATCGGCAGAGATGCGCCAGGAAAGATACGGCACGCAATTTCATCCTTGCGCCACCCATGATGCGCCGCATTTACAATGCGGCGCACCATGGCGCAGGAATGAACAGAAGCGACTCGCATCTTGGGCGTAAAGTTGGCGCAGTGCTGAAGTTGTGTTGCGTGCGGCACGCAACTCCAGCACTTTTCCAACTTGCCCTATCTTTAACGTGGTGCGTCAAGCCTTACGCCTGCTTCAAGCAGGCGCAGGGGTTTGACGCATCAGCGTTGGGAAAGTGACTCAGTGAAATCTTGTAGATTTCACTGAGTCACTTTTCAGGGGGGTTCCTGCGACGGAACGCCCCCCCCTGCACCGGAACGCCTACATGAAACCTGATGCAGGTTTCATGTGGCGCAGGGCCTTACACCGTGACGCATCTCCATAGATGCGTCACATTGTAAATGCCTCGTAGGGATGCGCCACGTTTACGCCGCCTTGCGTGACGCAACAGCGGCGTAAACGTGGCGCAAGGGGCTTGTAAATCTGCCCCACTATGCTTTGGGTTCGAGTGGCAGATCTTAAGCAGGGTCTGCTACTCACACATGTTATACATACTCTTGGCCACCAGCGTGTGGGAGCACACACTGTTGGGAATTGTTTGGCTGATGAAGCTGCCAAATCTGCAGTAGCCACATGTTCTGTAGTAGCCGTTACAAGATCCAAAACTAAGATTGATAATGACACTTAGGCAATAATAGCTGCTACTAAGGAAGGCCTCAATTACCCACAAGATTTTCCTTCTAAATATTCTTATCAGTTAACTTCCAGACAAGTTCCTTTTGCTAGAATACCAGACGTTGGAGATCGTCTGATTCCTAACATGGACCACAGACACACTTTAATCAAAACCGCACACAAAGGCATGGCTTCGTCCCATGCGGGCGTGTCTGCAATTGTTTCTATCTTGCAGCAATCTTATTGGTGGTGTGGTTTATATAAACAGACCTGTAATTATGTACTTTCTTGTGACATCTGTCAGCAAAATAAGCTTTGAGCGGTAACATGTCCACCACAAAAAACGCTGTGCATTGCTAATTGCCCTTTTATTTGTGTGTATCTTGATCATTGCCGCCCCTTTTCATCACATACTGCGTATAAATATATTTTAGTTGCAGTGGATTTGTGCACTGGATTCCTTTGGGTATTGCCACAACGCAGTGCTGAGGCTTGAACTGTCATCAGGGATTTGCGTGTCTTTGTAGGGATTTTTACCTGTGGCACTTTTCAGTCCGACCAAGGTCCAGCCTTCGCCTCTAAGGCATACATGGATGCGATGAGGTCTATGGGGGTGCTGGTGCAGTTCTCGTCTCCATAAAGGCCTGAGGGCAACTCAATTGTGGAGCGAATGAAGCGAATGAACCATGAATTAAAGCAATCCTTGACAGATAGAGTCTTAGGTACTGGCAGGAACTGGTTAGCCCATTTGTTTGGTGTCCAACGTGCACTAAATATTCTCCCTAGAAGACCTCTGGGTGGGCGGACCCATACGAGATGCTCTTTGGCATCAAAATGTTTGTGCCAGACTTCGATGGTCTAGACGTTGCGGCAGCTGCCGTGAGTTTTGAAGTTGATAATCATTCTACTATGTTACAGAACCTACTAAGAGCCCGTGCTAGCCTTGCTGCTGAACATTTGTCCTCTGCAGCACTCCTGAAACAGGCAGTCATCTGGCTTCCTGAAGTTGGAGATCTGTTCCGAGAAAAGGTGGAGACCAAAAAAGAATGTAATTTGGTCCCTCTTATCGTGCACAAGTTCCAGTGCTTGGCTTAAAGGGTACTCGAACAGTAATTTTACCTCCTCTTCCTAGTCGCAAAGAAAGCAGATTCATCTCAGTGGACAATGTCAAGCCTCAATATTTGTCCGATCCTGAATAATGTGACACCTGCTGTTTCATGTCCCACAATTTCGAGGACTCATGATAGTGGAACGTCATCCAATCTGCCACACAACACTGTCATTGAACTAGACCCTGTTGTTGACCATTCCTCTGTTTCCCCAGCTTCCTCCTGCAACGTGGATGGTGTATACACATATCCCATGAGTTGGTCTTCGCATGATTTGCCGAATAGTCCTTTGCACCATGCCAGTTTTTCTTATGACTCATTATCCACCTCCTCAAGGGACCCGACAAAACGGTCCAATTTTTATCCTGGTTTAAACAGACTTATTTGGTCCCTCCATGGACATACGTCTGGTTGATTCTAGTTGTGATTTTTCTTTTTATGTCCATTTGATTCGTAACTGGTTTTTTCCTACTCATCAATGGTCACTACTTGCCTGAACGCTGCTGTGAACTCTGTTGATGATATTTTGGTACCCCATTCATCTTCCCACATCATGAAGCGTGACAAGACTCTTGTTAACATTTCAGCATTCCCAATTCCGGATGGTATCATTTGGGATAGGGTGGATTTTCACAAGATCATGGTCCGACAGAGCTCATTAATGTACTCTACATATTTTGTGTCTATATGGGTGATGTGGTGAGACAGGACCTACGTTCTGATGATTGGGATGTGCATGCAATACAAGCCTTGTTTTCAGGTTTAAAATATCATGCTGCTTTTAATGCTGAAGACTTGTATAGGAATTCTGCCATTTATGCAGACCTATTTTGTTATCAACATTATGGGCATCATTTCATACACAAGACCGCAACCACAGCACCGACACCGCCCTCCTCACAATCACAGATGACATCTGTGCCCTCCTCAACCAAGGCCAAACGGCAGCCCCCATGCTCCTGGACCTAACAGCAGCCTTCAACACCGTCTCCCACTGCACATCAGCCACCAGACTCCACAATGCCTGCCTCCCACCTCCCCTTCTTATGGCAGCCGCTGCACGGTGACAAGAGCGACCCTTGACCCTGCTTCAGGCAGGTCGTCCCCACACCGCAACAGCACCGCCTGTCATGCCTGTGTTCCCTATCACTGCTGCTGCCCTGCCACTAGTTCGAGGCAGTGGTTCACCATAAGTTCGCTCTGCTGATACTGTATTGCTCATATTGCTTTGCTTGTACTATTTTTGCCTCTGTGTTACTGCATACCCTTTTTTGTTTTCTCTCCTTCTTCCTGTTTCATTATTCCGTTTTTCCTCCTGGTATTCTGTGCCCTGTGCCCTCTTTTGTCTTTTGTCTTCTGTCCCCTCGCTGCTCCTTGCCCCGTTTTCCCACCACTGCATCCCCTGCATGCCTGCCCCCCCTGCTTCGTACTGTATTGTCTCTGTTTTGTAATGCTTATTTGACTCATTTTTGTCTTCCCGTGGTATATTCTGTGCCCTCTTATTCCTTCTGTTCCCTCACCGTTCCCTGCTTTCCCACCGCTGCGTCCCCATGGCCCCAACCACCCGCTCGCCCATTCGTCCGCTCCCTCCTCCCAGCTGCTCCTCCCCCTCCTCTTTTTATGGTGGCTGCTGCGCGGGCGTGCCACTGGCGTGCCGTAAAGCACCTAAGCCAAGCCCGTCTGCACCCGTCCGCACCTGGACCACGCCCAGCGCCAGAACCCCTGGCCTCCGCGACCGCCACCGCGCCCGGCTCCGCCACGATGCCAGCACCCTCCACGCACTCAACGCCAGACTACCACACACTTGCTTCCTGGACGCCCCGAAGGGCACACAAGGACCCTTCTCCTGCCGGAACTGCAGCTTCACCAGCATCCGACGGGCCAACCCACCGACCAGGAAAGAACCCAACCACCTCAGATGCATTCTTCTCAACACTCGCTCCACAAGCAAACACGCCGTTGAACTCTGGGACCTACTCGACTCAACCTCCCCAGATGTCGCCTTCCTGATGGAGACCTGGCTGAACCCCTCCTCGGCACCCGACCTCGCCATAGCCATCCCGGAAGGCTACAAGATCACCAGCAGGGACAGCACAAACGGAGTAGGAGAAGGACTCGCCATCGTCCACAGGAACACTCTCAGAGTCTCAACCAACACCGACAACAACCTCAACACCGCCGAACACCTGCACTTCCAAATTCACACCGACCCCAACACCACCCTCAGAGGAACCCTCGTCTACAGACCCCCCAGACCCCGACCACAGTTCAGTAACTCCATCGCCGACTTTGTCAGCACGCATCAACAACTTGGCAAAGGCCGTCCTTGGCTGAAATGCGTTGTTGTGGCTGAATAAATTACCTGATTCATGGATGGTTGTGCCGCCTCTTTCCTGACCTTTTTGGATTTAATCATTGATTTATGTGGCTGTCTGCTACCACGGCTGGCACCGGCGCATATTTGGCAGGCGAACAGCATTTCTGGCAGCAACCTGGTGTGGATATATATATATATATATATATATATATATATATATATATATATATATATATATATATATATATATATATATATATATATATATATATCCACAAAACTCAGTTGCTTAAAGCGCCGCTCCTGCTGGAACAAACGGAGACGAACCACCAAGTGAGTGCTCAGATTTTTTTGTTTATTGCGTTGTTTCCACCACGACCTCCATAACGCGTTTCGGCCTGCCTCGACCTTGTTCACATGACGCGCTATAGGAGTCACCCAAGTTTATTTAAAGTGACCAGTACCTCTCACGTGATAATTGTGGACATAGTAAAAATACTATTGTTTCAATTACTTTAAATGGCATTATAAAGAAACGTATTTCTGTGCAAATCGCAAAACATAATTAAGTATAATCCATATATAAATAGATATAATTTATATATAAAAAATATAAACAAATATGTACCTATGTATACGATGTTAAAAATTTCGAACACATCAATGTTATTGTGCAAAACCGCAGTCATAAATATATATACAGATATGAATATAAAATATATACATGGATGATATTGCACTAAAAAATTAAAATTATATACGGTTAAAATCCATCAATAATGAAACCACCTTGTTGAATGTCATGCTAATGCATATAATAAAAACCAGGATTTGAGAATTACGTATATATATGTGAGAGTGGTTTATGCTTGTAATAGGAAATTAATAGGGATAATTAATTGTATTCACATAAATGTGTTTATCCTGTTTATAAGAAATCCTATATAAGATGTTGTTTGATGTCTAATAAGAAGTATACAATGTACATCTGATAGAAATGATCTACTTCATGTTTATTATGTCCTTTCCTAAAAAAAGTGCTAAAGTGCAATAATAATAAGAAACCCAGTGCCACCAAGGATCAACCCATGATCCTGTGGTAAAAAAAAATAACAGAAGGGGAGGGTGAACTGGAATATGTCAATACAAAATAAAATTGTAAAAAAAGTTTTCAGTTTTCAAACATATGGGCTTGTTAATAGTATAAATACTAAGGGGCAGATTTATGAAGGCCTTGCGCCGCCGGTGCGTCACTTTTTCCCATGTTAAAAATGACGCACCGGCGGCGCAAGGCCTTCATAAATCTGCCCCTAAGTGAATGCCCACTACAGTTAGCTTCACTAATGTTTGCGATAAAAAACAGGAAATAAAAGATTTATTAAATAAGTAGAATAAATATCATAAAAATGTCTGATATTCAAGCTAAAAATTGGAGATTCTGATAATTACACTTATATTTAGTTATGATGCTATTTGAATCCAACACATTGGTTATAGCCATGTGTGGAAATCCTCACTTGAGTTGTGCCCGTTGGGGGTCTTGGTATCTAGCTCCAAGATATATTGTGTTTCGAGTCTTCGTGATTTGTCTTCTCTATTTCCACCGCGTCTGGACATTGGTACAGCATCAATAAGGAAGTAGGAGAAATGTTTCAAGTCACGGGAATGGATGTTTTCGAAATGTCTTGCAACTGGGTATGTTTGATCTTCATTGGTGATTGCCCTCATGTGCTACAATATGCGTTTGTGGGCTTGTAACATTGTGCTGACCACATATTGCAAACCACATGAGCATCCCAATACATATACCACATACTCAATGCGACATGTTAAAAATTTAGAAATTTTCTTGGGTATTTCTGAGAAAGGAGTTTTGTATGTGGTTGTGCTCTTGCCATATTGGCAGGCTTTGCATGTGTTACATTTTACGAATCCCTTCCATGATGATAGCCAGTTGGATGGTGTTTTCATTTCCAGACTGCTAGTTGCCAATGTGTCCTTCATGGATTTTGCTTTCATAAAGGTAATGCTAGGGTGTTTGGGCATTAGTTTACCCCTTTACTGGATAGTTTTTGACAACTGACCAGTTTTTATCGACTATCCTACGAATAGCTTTCTGTTCTTTACTATAGGTAAGGATAAGTCTAGTTGTCGTATTGGTTGATGTCCCACATGGGCTTTCTTTCTTAAAAGATCCTCTCTCTTTTTGTCATTTGCTTTTTTGATGGCTATATCTATTGTCTTAGCAGTGTATCCTCGCTCCAAGAACCTTATTTTACTCTGTTCTTGGGCTTCAGCTAGATCACTTTCATTACTGCATATACGTAGAATCCTCAAAATCTCCCCATAGGGGATGCTCTGAAAGAGATGTTGGGGGTGATGACTGGTTGCATGCAGTAAGCTATTGCCTGCCGTTGGTTTAAGGTAGAGTTTTGTTTCCAACTTTTGATTCTTAATGTGTACTTCTACATCAAGGAAGCATACGCTGCTATTGCTAATGGTGGATGTGAAATGGAGATTGATGTTATTATTAATGAGTTTGTTAATGAAATCAAGTGCTTCCACTTCTGTACAATTCCATATCAGAAATAAGTCATCAATGTAGCGTAGCCATATTTTAACATGGCTAGCTACTTGTTGTTCAAACTCCTTATTCAGTATCATCTCCTCCCACCATCCCATATGTAAGCAGGAGTAGCTAGGGGAAAAACATGCCCCCAGAGCTACTCCTCTTACTTGTTGGTACACATTGTTTGCAAACAAAAAATAGTTATTGTCTAAGCAATACTGAATCATAGTCATCAACATTTTACTGTGGTGAACCAAGTTTTGTGGTCTTTTATCCAAATAATGCTGTATTGCCCTCATTCCATCTATATGGTGAATGCTTGTATAAAGCGATGTAGACAAACAAGCAGATAATTTGGGTCCCATGCAAATGTCTGAAAATGTCTCAAAAAATCAACAGAATCTTGAATGAAAGAGGGCAGGTTTTTCACCAAATCTTGTAAGAAAAAGTCTATATACTTAGATGTATTTTCCAGCAATCCTCCAATAGCCGAAATTATAGGCATGCCTGGTGGTGTTGTGGTGTTTTTGTGGAGTTTAGGGATAAAATAGATTGTTGGCAATTCATCCATACTGATCAATCCAGCATTCCTCCATATATTCAATTTTGAGTAGTATGTGTCCAAGAAGCCCGCACTGTTGGCCTGTTGCTTTTTTATAACAGTGTGTATCTTCCAATTGTCCTATTGCTTCTTTCATATATTGATCCCGAGGCCAAATGACGATGTTACCTCCTTTAGCAGAGTTTTTTATATTCACCTGGTCATCTTTTTGGAGTTTTAACATCAGTTTATCATACTCTTGTTGCTGGTAAGTTTATCTTTCTTTCGATCTTTCCGTACATGTTTTCAAGTTCTTAATCCCTGTGGTAACTAGTTCAATAAATATGTCTAGATGCTTGCAATTGATTATATGGAACTTTTTCAGTTTCAACTTGCGGACGAATTTGAAAATGTCCACTCGTGTGCGTGCATAATTAAAGTTATTTATGGGACAGTAAGACAACTCAGGCTCTAGAAGTTTTATTTCAGCTTGATTTAGATTTATAGAGGACAGATTTACTACTGTTTTGGATTCACTGTTTACTTGCGCTGCCATCGTTTTTTGAAATAAGTTTTCTTGTTGCAGGTTGCGCCTCCGGTTGCACTGCCGTCTTTCTCCCCATTTTCTGTTGAGCTTTTGATTCCTTGTAAGGGCTGCTTCCGCGGTCTTAATGTCTGCCTTCGATCTTCCCTTAAACAGTCTTCCTCTTCCGCAAGGGAGAACTTTTGAAACCCCAACCTCATCGAACTTCCAGCTCGTTCGTTTATATATGACAATGTGATGTGATGTCATCAGTCATGTCGTTTGAGATGTCATCAGTGATGTTATGAGTGATGTAATATGATGTAATATGTCACTGACCATGTCATGAGTGATGTAATATGTGATGTCATCAGCAGTGCATTGCGGGTGCGCAAGTTATAGTTAGCTGAACTAACTATAATGGGGGAATTTCAATGGTTTTGTATGAGTGAAATGTCCAGCTAACTATAACATGTGTGAAACCTATGGTTTTTGCAGTAAATTTCTAAGTTTTTTTAAATGCTAATTCCTAACTATAACGTGGCTGAAACCTGTGGTTTTTTCAGTGAATTTCTAAGGTTTTTTTAAATGCTAATTCCTAACTATAACGTGGCTGAAACCTATGTTTTTTTCAGTGAATTTCAAAGGTTTTGTAAATGATAACTTTTAAATGTATTGTTATTTTTTTTTATACTGATTTACTACATTGTTTTAAACTATTTATTTGTAGATATTTTATTTTTTAAATGACATTACATATTTTTAATATAAATTGGAAAAAAAATGTTTTTAAAAGTATTGAAATTGTAATATTTTTTATTTTTTATTTTATATATGTTTTAATTTATATATATTTTATATAGCAGGCAATGATATCCAATGGAAGGAAATTCAAGTTACTGTAAGTACGGTTAGAATTACTTTTCAGGATCAGTAGTGGGATGAAAGATACAGCACTGAGGTCTCTCCTGATAACAGGTGAGTAAATCAGAATTCGTAGTTCGGCTGATTTTAGAGGAATTTTTTAAAGTTTCAAAACTCCACATTTCTAAGTAAAATCAGTCAATGTTAGCCTATGGAAGGAAATTCACTTAGCAGGTAAGTAGTGAAAATCATTACTTTTTCTTACTCAGTGGTGGATCCTGGATCCAGCACTGGTGCACCTCCTGTAAACAGTTGAAAGAATGCGTTTAAGTCATACAGGCGAGTTTTAGGGAATATTTTTAGTTTGTGAAAATAGACACTTAGAAACTTTTCTGGTGAAAACCAGACAATGGATTCCTATGGAAGGAAATACAAATTACTGGTAAGTACGGTTAGAATTACTTTTCAGGGTCAGTGCTGGGCTAAAGGATGCAGCACTAGGTTCTCTCCTGATAACAGGTGAATAAATCGGAATTCGTTGTTCAGACGATTTTAGGTGAATATTTAAAAGTTCCAAAACTCCACACTTAGAAGAATTTCCAAGTGAAACCAGTCAATGTTAGCCTATGGAAGGAAATTCAAGTTACTGGTAAGTATGGTTAGAATTACTTTTGAGGATCAGTACTGGGCTCAAAGATGCAGCACTGAGGTCTCTCCTCATAACAGGAAAGTAAATCAGAATTCGTAGTACATCTCGTAAGCGCCACAGAGCTGCGTAGCAGAGAGATGTTAAAAGGGACACGGCATGCTGTGGTGACAGCATGGGGGGGGCAACAATAGCTGGAGCAGGTGCGCAGGGGCAAGCGCAGGGTAGCAGCAATGACTTGGACCACACTCGTTACTGGTCCGGAAGTCCAGCCCCGAGCGGGCGCTTCCCTTTATTGAGTCCTGCAGCCCACACCTGGCCTGTGGATGTGGTGCTGCTAGTCTCACACAGAGACTAGACTGCTAAACATTACATCTCTATCCAACTTAGTCCTTGATAACAAAACCTTACAAATAGTTTAGGATAGGTTAGCTGTCAGGTACATAGTTCTTGGTACTTGCGTGAGCCCTGGATGCAGAGGTCAGCTCCATCTCGTAGTCGCTGGCTTGGGCGGGGGTTCAGCCTCAGGTTGTATCCCTGGGGACAGTCATGCAGCCAAGCGCTGTCAGGCATCGGATCTTTCGGGCTGGGACTGGGCTGACGTGGAGCGTTGGCTTCTGGAGTGTCTTGCCTTTAGCCATTACCCCGCCTTCCGTTCGGGGTTTCTGGTGTCGAAGTAGTGGTATCACTGGGTTGATCATTGGGCTGTCCTGGGTGCTTCAGTATTCTCTCAGGAACTCATGGAGTCTCTTCTCTGGGTCCGCTTGTTCGACTGCCGCTATGCGGAACATTTTGTTCAGCGCACGCATGAACCGTTCGAAATCGGCTTGTGGCCACTGTGGGGTGACTCGTCGGTGATGAATTCCTTGCTGTCTCAGAAATGCGGCGAACTTAGCACCTTGAAACGGAGGCCCATTGTCGCTGCGGATCTCTTGAGGGAAACCGAACATTGCGAACACTTTTTACAGTGCGGGACGCACGTGGTTGAAGGCAGTGGATGTAACTGGTTCCACGATGGGGTATTTTGAAAATGCATGCACGATCACGAGCGTATGTTTTCCTCCCGGAAGACTACCAAAATCGATGCTCACCTTGGACCATGGGAAGGTGCACACTTCCTCGGTGATTACTGGGATTGGCTGCTCTGGGCCACTGGTCAGTGGGCAGCGATGAACATACTCTTCCACCATCTCCTCCAGCTCTGGGAACCACACCTTTTCCCTCATCCGTGCCTTCATCTTTGTCACCCCCTGGTGTCCTACGTGGGCTAGTTGGGTTGCTCTCTGCTGTAATGCTCGGGGTATTATGAGCCTGGGCCCTCTTAGCAGGACTCCATCACTTGTAGCACTGAGTTTGTTATGTATGTGCCACATTTTTGTCAAGTTCCCGCGATCTACTGAGGTCTAGGAGTTCGCTTGACGAAGATAGTTCGCCCAGGACCCTTCTTAGATGGCTTGCAGGGTGCGGGCATACACAGTGTCGGTGATGGCTGCCTCCTTGATATCGTCCAGGGTCATGCTCTGGGGGCATGCTGCGATGGACACTAGGTGAACATAGTGGTCGACGTCTTCATCGCTGTCTTGTACCGTTGGTGGGGCTGTCTTGAGAGGAAGTCTGCAGGATTTTTGCCTCCTGGCCGGTAGACTACTTCCATTTCATATGTTACAGCTAGATTGCCCATCGCTCGATCCGTGGGGCGGTTGGGGCGCAGTCCCTTTAAAAAGAGTAATGAGAGGCTGGTGATCAGTGACCATGGTAAACGGCTGTCCTTTCAGATAGAGATGGAAATGGCTGCAGGCCCATTTGATGGCCAACGCCTCCCGCTCGATTTGAGCGTATCTCGTTTCGGTGGGCAATAAAGACTTGCTAGCAAATGCTAGGGCCGCCCAGCGTCCTGGTTCGTGTTCTTGGGTCAGTACTGCTTCTAAGACCACCGGGCGGGCGTCGACCAGTACCTTTGTTCTTTTCGTCGGGTCAAAGTACGCTAGTGTCGCGTCTCCCAGAAGGGCCTCTTTAATGCCTTGAAACGCTTCAGTTTGTCTACCTGGTGGGTCTGGATCCGCCTCGCGAAGGAGATGAGTCCAAGGTCTTCTGCTGTATGGCTGCTCAGTATGGTATCTGCTTCCCTGTCAATGACGTGGACTGTCGCTGTCACCTCGTAGTCGTCTGCTTTGATAGGAACTATGATCTTTCCCGTCAGCGGAAGGGGTGTGTCTGCCCTGTATGCATAAATCCTGGTCTTGGACACCATTACTGGTGGGTACGGTCGTAGATGGCGATACTGTTGGAGTCCCATGACGTTTGCAGTGGCTCCAGTGTTGATTACCGCTTTTATTTCTGTTCCCGCCATGTTTATCATGCACGACGGTTGGGGCCTGCGGCGTCGTTTGAGTTCCCTCGCGAAAGCGATTAAGTATATTTCTTCCTCGTCATCTTCTGATGAGTCTTCTGCCTGCACCGGGTATCTTCTGCTTCTCCAGTTGTCGCACTGCCCGTGTCGGAGCCTTTTGGTTTTCGAAACTCACGTCCTCTGTTGCGTCTTCGGCATACGGTGGCGAAGTGGTTAGGTATTCCGCAGTTGGCGCAGGTCTTTCCTTGGTTTAGATGTCTCTGGCTTCGGTCTTCGAAATGAGTCCCCCTTTGTCTTGGGTCGAATGGCCTCAGCTTGCTCTGTCTTGATGGTGTTGGACCGTCTCTGTGGTTTGATGAGTGCTTGGTCCTTCTCATTTGCTCTGGCCGCAGATAGGTCGTGTGATCTCGCCAGTATCAACATGTCTTCAAGTGCAATCTTCGGTTGGCGCAGGATGAGGCCTCTCAACGCCTTGTCGCAGCAACCTCGAATGAGCTGCGCCCGGATCTCTTTCGGTTGGTCATCCTCGGTGCACGTGCTGGCAAGCTCTTGAAGTCGGGCATAGAAAGTGTCCATAGACTCCCTCTCTTTGGCGAGCTTGCCGGAGCTTGAACCGTTCGAAATCAGGGTTCAGATCTTCTAGCTGCTCCCTTGTGGGCTGTGTGCTTCTCGGCAGCTCCTCTGTGGGTCACGACTTATTTAGCAGCTCCCCTGTGGGCTGTGTGCTTCTTAGCATCTCCCCTGTGGGTCCTGACTTATTTAGCATCTCCCCTGTGGGTCTTGACTTATTTAGCAGCTCCCCTGTGGGTCCTGTCTTGCAGAGGCCTCGTGTGGGGGGTGTGGCTTTAGCGCGGGTGAGCTCGTGTGCCCTCCCTGCTCACCTGTTGGTGTTGTGGTGTTTTTGTGGAGTTTAGGGATAAAATAGATTGTTGGCAATTCATCCATACTCATCAATCCAGCATTCCTCCATATATTCAATTTTGAGTAGTATGTTTCCAAGAAGCCTGCACTGTTGGCCTGTTGCTTTTTTATAACAGTGTGCATCTTCCAATTGTCCTATTGCTTCTTTCATATATTGATCCCGAGGCCAAATGACGATGTTACCTCCTTTAGCAGAGTTTTTTATTATCACCTGGTCATCTTTTTGGAGTTTTAACATCAGTTTATTATACTCTTGTTGCTGGTAAGTTTATCTTTCTTTCGATCTTTCCGTACATGTTTTCAAGTTCTTAATCCCTGTGGTAACTAGTTCAATAAATATGTCTAGATGCTTGCGATTGATTATATGGAACTTTTTCAGTTTCAACTTGCGGACGAATTTGAAAATGTCCACTCGTGTGCGTGCATAATTAAAGTTATTTATGGGACAGTAAGACAACTCAGGCTCTAGAAGTTTTATTTCAGCTTGATTTAGATTTATAGAGGACAGATTTACTACTGTATTGGATTCACTGTTTACTTGCGCTGCCATCGTTTTTTGAAATAAGTTTTCTTGTTGCAGGTTGCGCCTCCGGTTGCACTGCCGTCTTTCTCCCCGTTTTCTGTTGAGCTTTTGATTCCTTGTAAGGGCTGCTTCCGCGGTCTTAATGTCTGTCTTCGATCTTCCCTTAAACAGTCTACCTCTTCCGCAAGGGAGAACTTTTGAAACCCCAACCTCGTCGAACTTCCAGCTCGTTCATTTATATATGACAATGTGATGTGATGTCATCAGTCATGTCGTTTGAGATGTCATCAGTGATGTTATGAGTGATGTAATTTGATGTAATATGTCACTGACCATGTCATGAGTGATGTAATATGTGACGTCATCAGCAGTGCATTGCGGGTGCGCAAGTTATAGTTAGCTGAACTAACTATAATGGGGGAATTTCAATGGTTTTGTATGAGTGAAATGTCCAGCTAACTATAACATGTGTGAAACCTATGGTTTTTGCAGTAAATTTCTAAGTTTTTTTAAATGCTAATTCCTAACTATAACGTGGCTGAAACCTATGGTTTTTTCAGTGAATTTCTAAGGTTTTTTTAAATGCTAATTCCTAACTATAACGTGGCTGAAACCTATGTTTTTTTCAGTGAATTTCAAAGGTTTTGTAAATGATAACTTTTAAATGTATTGTTATTTTTTTTATACTGATTTACTACATTGTTTTAAACTATTTATTTGTAGATATTTTATTTTTTAAATGACATTATATATTTTTAATATAAATTGAAAAAAAATGTTTTTAAAAGTATTGAAATTGTAAAAAAAAATTGTTTTATTTTATATATGTTTTAATTTATATATATTTTATATAGCAGGCAATGATATTCAATGGAAGGAAATTCAAGTTACTGTAAGTACGGTTAGAATTACTTTTCAGGATCAGTAGCGGGATGAAAGATACAGCACTGAGGTCTCTCCTGATAACAGGTGAGTAAATCAGAATTCGTAGTTCGGCTGATTTTAGAGGAATTTTTTAAAGTTTCAAAACTCCACATTTCTAAGTAAAATCAGTCAATGTTAGCCTATGGAAGGAAATTCACTTAGCAGGTAAGTAGTGAAAATCATTACTTTTTCTTACTCAGTGGTGGATCCTGGATCCAGCACTGGTGCACCTCCTGTAAACAGTTGAAAGAATGCGTTTAAGTCATACAGGCGAGTTTTAGGGAATATTTTTAGTTTGTGAAAATAGACACTTAGAAACTTTTCTGGTGAAAATCAGACAATGGATTCCTATGGAAGGAAATACAAATTACTGGTAAGTACGGTTAGAATTACTTTTCAGGGTCAGTGCTGGGCTAAAGGATGCAGCAATAGGTCCTCTCCTGATAACAGGTGAGTAAATCGGAATTCGTTGTTCGGACGATTTTAGGTGAATATTTAAAAGTCCCAAAACTCCACACTTAGAAGAATTTCCAAGTGAAACCAGTCAATGTTAGCCTATGGAAGGAAATTCAAGTTACTGATAAGTATGGTTAGAATTACTTTTGAGGATCAGTACTGGGCTCAAAGATGCAGCACTGAGGTCTCTCCTCATAACAGGAAAGTAAATCAGAATTCGTAGTACATCTCGTAAGCCCCACAGAGCTGCGTAGCAGAGAGATGTTAAAAGGGACACGGCATGCTATGGTGACAGCCTGGGGGGGGGGGCAACAATAGCTGGAGCAGGTGCGCAGGGGCAAGCACAGGGTAGCAGCAATGACTTGGACCACACTCGTTACTGGTCCGGAAGTCCAGCCCCCGAGCGGGCGCTTCCCTTTATTGAGTCCTGCAGCCCACACCTGGCCTGTGGATGTGGTGCTGCTAGTCTCACACAGAGACTAGACTGCTAAACATTACATCTCTATCCAACTTAGTCCTTGATAACAAAACCTTACAAATAGTTTGGGATAGGTTAGCTGTCAGGTACATAGTTCTTGGTACTTGCGTGAGCCCTGGATGCAGAGGTCAGCTCCTTCAGCAGGCAAAGTCTCGTAGTCGCTGGCTTAGGCGGGGGTTCAGCCTCAGGTTGTATCCCTGGGGACAGTCATGCAGCCACGCGCTGTCAGGCATCGGATCTTTCGGGCTGGGACTGGGCTGACGTGGAGCGTTGGCTTCTGGAGTGTCTTGCCTTTAGCCATTACCCCGCCTTCCGTTCGGGGTTTCTGGTGTCGAAGTAGTGGTATCACTGGGTTGATCATTGGGCTGTCCGGGGTGCTTCAGTATTCTCTCAGGAACTCATGGAGTCTCTTCTCTGGGTCCGCTTGTTCGACTGCCGCTATGCGGAACATTTTGTTCAGCGCACGCATGAACCGTTCGAAATCGCCGTTGGCTTGTGGCCACTGTGGGGTGACTCGTCGGTGATGAATTCCTTGCTGTCTCAGAAATGCGGCGAACTTAGCACCTTGAAACGGAGGCTCATTGTCGCTGCGGATCTCTTGAGGGAAACCGAACATTGCGAACACTTTTTTACAGTGCGGGACGCACGTGGTTGAAGGCAGTGGATGTAACTGGTTCCACGATGGGGTATTTTGAAAATGCATCCACGATCACTAGCGCATGTTTTCCTCCCGGAAGACTACCAAAATCGATGCTCACCTTGGACCATGGGAAGGTGCACGCTTCCTCGGTGATTACTGGGATTGGCTGCTCTGGGCCACTGGTCAGTTGACACGGTGGGCAGCGATGAACATACTCTTCCACCATCTCCTCCAGCTCTGGGAACCACACCTTTTCCCTCATCGTGCCTTCATCTTTGTCACCCCCTGGTGTCCTACGTGGGCTAGTTGGGTTGCTCTCTGCTGTAATGCTCGGGGTATTATGAGCCCGGGCCCTCTTAGCAGGACTCCATCGTGTGTAGCACTGAGTTTGTTATGTATGTGCCACATTTTTGTCAAGTTCCCGCGATCTACTGAGGTCTAGGAGTTCGCTTGACGAAGATAGTTCGCCCAGGACCCTTCTTAGACGGCTTGCAGGGTGCGGGCATACACGGTGTCGGTGATGGCTGCCTCCTTGATATCGTCCAGGGTCATGCTCTGGGGGCATGCTGCGATGGACACTAGGTGAACATAGTGGTCGACGTCTTCATCGCTGTCTTGTACTGTTGGTGGGGCTGTCTTGAGAGGAAGTCTGCAGGATTTTTGACTCCTGGCCGGTAGACTACTTCCATTTCATATGTTACAGCTGGATTGCCCATCGCTCGATCCGTGGGGGGGGTTGGGGCGCAGTCCCTTTAAAAAGAGTAATGAGAGGCTGGTGATCAGTGACCATGGAAAACGGCTGTCCTTTCAGATAGAGATGGAAATGGCTGCAGGCCCATTTGATGGCCAATGCCTCCCGCTCGATTTGAGCGTATCTCGTTTCGGTGGGCAATAAAGACTTGCTGGCAAATGCTAGGGCCGCCCAGCGTCCTGGTTCGTGTTCTTGGGTCAGTACTGCTTCTAACACCACCGGGCGGGCGTCGACCAGTACCTTTGTTCTTTTCGTCTGGTCAAAGTACGCTAGTGTTGCGTCTCCCAGAAGGGCCTCTTTAATGCCTTGAAACGCTTCAGTTTGTCTACCTGGTGGGTCTGGATCCGCCTCGCGAAGGAGATGAGTCCAAGGTCTTCTGCTGTATGGCTGCTCAGTATGGTATCTGCTTCCCTGTCAATGACGTGGACTGTCGCTGTCACCTCGTAGTCGTCTGCTTTGATAGGAACTACGATCTTTCCCGTCAGCGGAAGGGGTGTGTCTGCCCCGTATGCATAAATCCTGGTCTTGGACGGCATTACTGGTGGGTACGGTCGTAGATGGCGATACTGTTGGAGTCCCATGACGTTTGCAGTGGCTCCAGTGTTGATTACCGCTTTTATTTCTGTTCCCGCCATGTTTATCATGCACGACGGTTGGGGCCTGCGGCGTTGTTTGAGTTCCCTCGCGAAAGAGATTAAGTATACTTCTTCCTCGTCATCTTCTGATGAGTCTTCTGCCTGCACCGGGTATCTTCTGCTTCTCCAGTTGTCGCACTGCCCGTGTCGGAGCCTTTTGGTTTTCGAAACTGACGTCCTCTGTTGCGTCTTCGGCATACGGTGGCGAAGTGGTTAGGTATTCCGCAGTTGCCGCAGGTCTTTCCTTGGTTTAGATGTCTCTGGCTTCGGTCTTCGAAATGAGTCCCCCTTTGTCTTGGGTCGAATGGCCTCAGCTTGCTCTGTCTTGATGGTGTTGGACCGTCTCTGTGGTTTGATGAGTGCCTGGTCCATCTCATTTGCTCTGGCCGCAGATAGGTCGTGTGATCTCGCCAGTACCAAGTGCAATCTTCGGTTGGCGCAGGATGAGGCCTCTCAACGTCTTGTCGCAGCAACCTCGAATGAGCTGCGCCCGGATCTCTTTCGGTTGGTCATCCTCGGTGCACGTGCTGCCAAGCTCTTGAAGTCGGGCATAGAAAGTGTCCATAGACTCCCTCTCTTTGGCGAGCTTGCCGGAGCTTGAACCGTTCGAAATCAGGGTTCAGGTCTTCTAGCTGCTCCCTTGTGGGCTGTGTGCTTCTCGGGAGCTCCTCTGTGGGTCACAACTTATTTAGCAGCTCCCCTGTTGGCTGTGTGCTTCTTAGCATCTCCCCTGTGGGTCCTGACTTATTTAGCATCTCCCCTGTGGGTCTTGACTTATTTAGCAGCTCCCTTGTGGGTCCTGACTTATTTAGCAGCTCCCCTGTGGGTCCTGTCTTGCCGAGGCCTCGTGTGGGGGGTGTGGCTTTAGAGCGAGTGAGCTCGTGTGTCCTCCCTGCTCACCTTCCTTCCTGTGGCCTGTAGTCGTAGTGGGGGTCGCTCAGCGGGCTGCCGTTGTCTCTGGCACCGTGTGGTGCGTGCCGTCAAGGCCGAGCCCCCTTCAGGATTTTTTTTCTCTCTTCCCTTTCCTTTGCACGTGCGCGTGGAACAGCGTGTGTTCGGCGGAGGGTGAGGGTGTCGAGTCCCTCTCCATGTCACCATTGTGGTGACCGCCTGGGGGGCAACGATAGCTGGAGGAGTTGCGCAGGGGCTAGCGTGGGGTAGCAGCAATGACTTGGACCACACTTGTTACCGGTCCGGAAGTCCAGCCCCCGAGCGGGCGCTTCACTTTATTGAGTCCCGCAGGTCATGCCTGGCCTGCGGATTTGGTGCGGCTATTCCCACACAGAGACTAGACTGCTAAACATTACACATGCACCACCTCTCTGCAATGCAGTGCAGTGGAGCTTCCTGGAAGCACCTGGTGGACTACTTGGCCCCCATGGTCCCTCAGGTTTGAAGTTGAATTTTTTCCCCAGCTTAAAACGCGCCACAGGGCGTGTTTGCACACATCACGTCAGGCCCCATCCCCTCCCTTCACCACTGTCTAAAAGCGCCCTGTCACCGTTCTAAGTTGAGAGATTAAGTCCCCTTCAATCCTAAGGATCCCTAGGGTTAAACTAGCCCACTAGGTACTTCCAGTAAGCACCACAGAGCTACGTTGCAGAGAGGTGTAAAAAAGGGCATGGCCTCTGAACACCTGTCTGCAACGCAGCTCCCTGGCGCATACTGAAGATACCTGTTGGGCTATTTGGCCCTCAGGGACCCTCGGTATTGAAAAAGAATTAATTCCTCAACTTAAAATGCACCACGGGACGCGCTTGCACACTGATGAAGGAAGGGGGCGTGGCCTGAGGTGACATGTCTGCAAACACCCCCTGTGGCGCGTTTTAAGTTAGAGAATTAATTCCTCCTCAATCCAGTGGGTCCCTGGGGGCCAACTAGCCCACCAAATACCTCCAGTATGCGTTCAGAGGCCATGCCCCTTTTTACAACACTCTGCAACGCAGGTCCGTGGCGCTTACTGAAGGTACCTGGTGGGCTCAGGATTGACAAGGAATTAATTCCCCAACTTAAACCGCGCCACAGGGCGTGTTTGCACACATGTGAACTCAGGCCCCGCCAGCTCCCTTCACCACTGTGCAAACGCACCCCATGGTGCATTTTAAGTTGGGGGATTAACTCCCCTTGAATCCTGAGGGTGCCTGGAGCGTAACTAGCCCACCAGCTACCTCTAGTAAGTGCCACGGAGCTGCGTTGCAGAGAGGTGTAAAAAGGCACGTGGCCTCAGAACACCACTCTGCAACGCAGCCCCTTGGCGCATACTGGAGGTTCCTGGTGGGCTAGTTGGCCCCCAGGGACCCCCGGTATTCAAGGGGAATTTGTTCCCCCTCTGCAGATGTGCCAGTGGGCGCGTTTGCAGAATGCTGCATGAAGGGGGTGCGGACGCCTGCGCAATGCCGGTGTTTTTATTTTAATTTTTTTTTAAGAAGTGGGGCTGTGTAGCCCCCCTTATTTTTCTATTTTTTTTGCCCTGTGGACCCCATTCACCAGGGCTTGCCCCTAATATTTTTTTTAATAAAAATATAGGGAGGGGGCTGCGCGGCCCCCCTCCTGAGGCTTCTTTTAGTCCCGGGACCTTATCCCCCGGGGCTCTGCCTTGTTTTTTTAAAAACATTTTGTGGGGTGGGGGGCTGCTGGGCCCCTCCCGGGCCACTTCTGGCCCCGGGGACCCCATCCCCCGGGGTCGGCCTGCCTCCTTTTTTTTTTTTTTTATATTTGGGGAGGGGGGCTGGGTGGCCCCACTCCCAGGCCACTTCTAGCCCCGGGGACCCCATTCCTCTCCGTTAGGGACCGTGGGGGGGTCCCCAATCCTCCCACAGTCCCTGCCGGCTCCCCGCGTCCTGCAGGAGCCTGCATTGCTTTTCTACATGGGGAGCAGCTAACATGCTGCTCCCCATGTAGAAAAGCAATAGGCTTTGGTTTTTGGAAGAGAAAGCAGGTTTCCTGCTCTCTCTTCCAAAAACCAAAGCAGTTTGCTATGGTAGGGCCCTACCAAAGCAAACTACACTGTCCCGGGGGTAGGAACCCCGGGACACTGCAGGAGCCGGCCCTGGGGGGTGGCGGTCCCCAGGGCCACCACAAGGCTCCATGAGGGGGCATCCTAACATTTAAAAGCCCCGGGGGTTGGTGGTCCTTGACCCCCAATTTAAAAATGTTGTGCCCCGGGGAAGTGGTGGTCCCCGGGGCATGTGGGGGGACCCCCTTCCTCCCACAGTCTTTTTTTTCCAAAAGACGCCCGGGGGTGGCAGTCCTTGGGGCTGTGGGGGGCCGTAAGCCCCCCGCATACATAATGTTAAAGCCCTAGGGGTGTCGGTACCCGGGGCTGGGGGGCCCCTCTGGGCCTCCAATTAGTATAATAAAAAAGATGCCCCGGGGGTGGTGGTCTCCGGGGCTGCGGGGGGGCCTTGAGCCCCCCCCGCCTTCGTAACATTAAAGCCCCGGGGGGTTGTGGGGCCCCCATTTTAATTATCTACATTGCCCCTGGGATTTGCCCCCCCGGGGGCTAATTACAAATTAACCAGGCTTCCTTTTTTTTTCACGGCATACGTGTATCCTACGCGCATCCCGCAATTATTAAAAGAAAAAAAATTGGGAGGGCCTTCGGGTCCTTGTGGGACCCCCTGAGCAGGCCTAGGTGCTCAGGGTGTTTCTACCCTGCCCCCTTTGCGTCTTTTGCGCACTTGTTTTTCAGTTTTCTTGTGCCTCGGTTCTACCTAGACACATGATGACTGCCAACACTTCCTGGTTTGGAGTGTTGACAGACAGTTGACAGCCAATTAGCATGCAGCTCATGCTCGTAAGGGTACGCGCATGATCCTCGGAGGATACGCATACCCTACTTCGTCCATAGATATATCCTTGATTTTACTTTTGATTTTCTCAAGAACTACTGCTCGGATTTACACCATTTAACAAAAAGCGTGGTCTGTGAACCAAACTCTACCTTTTTATCAAATTTGGTGTAATTCCGTTCAGCAGTTCAGGCTGTAGCCCCGGCTAAAGGTCCCTATGGAAAATTGCATGAGGAAATTACGTTTTGGGACCCCCCTTTTTTCTTAGCCACTGCTTGACGAATCACCCCCAAACTTTCAGCATAGAAGCAGAGCGGAGATGGCCATCTTCTTGGAGAATTTCGCAAGATTCGTTGACCGGCGCCAAAGTTATTCCAAATAGAATGTTGCGGATTTCCTATGGAAACTAGGTCCTAACTATAACTACCTACTGGCGACCGCTAATAGGTAAAATATATATAGATGCAAATATCATTTACCAGAGAATTGATACATTGTAGCTAGCATGAACCATTTTTGATATATTCATATATTTGGACATTTGTCATCTGTCTCTATGTATGGACCTTGTATATTGCTTTAATTCACTGTCACTTTAAGCATTCGAAAAAAAGCGATCAAAAAATGGTTTAAAATGCACCTCCCCCTTGATGTGCGCGTCATGGGATCAAGACACCTGAAGTGTCGAAAGGCGGCATGGCTGCTGAGGTTGCTGCGGACCTGATCACTGTAGACTGAAAGGGTCACGTTGGTTCTAAGGGTCAATAGATCAACAATTGCAAATGTCGTGGAATGTATAAGTCGAGGATTTGAGGATAGGGTACATTGTAAGAGTGAAAATCCCCATGGAGACAACTGCAGAGGGTACCACCAGGACGGATATGTGAGAGAACCCAAAGGCTGACCAGCCCACTAGGCTGAAACTTCAATAGTTATTTTACAAGCAAGTATACAGATCCTCCATAATGTTAAGGCCGTTCGGCTGTTTCATATCAAATTGTACGATGTATTGAACAAGTCAACCTAGGAGCATTGCCACGATATTAGACATTACAATTTCTTGACTATTGGAATGAAATGTTTTAAGTTCAAGAGCTATGCGGTATTTATACCTTTATCCTGTAATACCTTTATCATTTACCAGAGAAATTGATACATTGTAGCTAGCATGAGCCACTTTTGATATATTTATATATTTGTACATTTGTCACCTGTCTCTGTGTATGGACCTTCTATATTGCTTTAATGCACTGTCACTTTAAGCATTCGAAAAAAAGCTATCAAAAAAATGCACCTCCCCCTTGAAGTGCGCGTCATGTGATCAAGACACCAGGAGTGTCGAAAGGCGTCATAGCTGCTGAGGTTGCTGCGAGAGACAAATAAATATTGAAACTGCACTACTTGGGTCCGTGCTTCACTTTCAGGGTAAGGTGGAAAGTGCAAGGTGAAGTGTGCCGCATATATACATATATATATATATACATATATATATATATATTCACTGAAAAAACCATAGGTTTCACACCAGTTATAGTCAGCTGGAAATTTTACTCGCATAAAACCATTGAAATTCCCACGTTATAGTTAGTTGGACTCACTATAACTTGCGCGTGCAATGTACTGCTGATGATGTCACACATTACATCACTCATGACATGGTCAGTGACATCACTCATGACATCACTGATGACACCATCCAGTGAATGTGTGTATTTCTGAAAAATAATTATGTGTTATATATGTATATGTAAAAGTTGATGGAAGAATAAATGTTTAAATAAATGTTTACATGGATGTTTGTTTTTAAAAAAATTGATTGGTTAACTGGTGTATCTTAGTGAATACATATATTAGAGAGTAATGTTTAAATATTCAAATATATGTATTAGTGTTTCACTTTGTGTATAAGTGGCTGCATGTGTTGGTGAGTAGCTACATGTGTATGTATATTGGTTATTAGATGTTTTTCTTAGTATCAGTATGAGTGTTTGTATGGTTTGGTGGGGGTATTACTTAGCACATACATGCATGAATGACTGACTCTCTCTTTGTATGTGTTTTGAAGACAGCATATGTGCAGGACTGTATGGGTGGATGAGTGTGTATATGTGTGTGTTAGTGAGTGAATGACTGTCTCACTAGTGTCTTTATCAGTAAGTACATATGTTTTAATCTAGTATATGTGAATATTGATGTATATAAGTGAGTATATGTGAGAGTGAGGGATTGTAAGAGTTCCTGTTTAAATTAGTATGTGTTTCTATAAGTGATTGTTTAGGAGAGTAAGTATGTGTAAGTTTCCTTAGAAGTAAAGTGGTAGTGTGTGTATAGCTGTATATGCAAATAAATGGATGTTCAATAGTTTTTTTACATGTGTGAGTATTTGTGAGAGTATCTATTGGATGACTGTTGGTGTGTAGCAGGATGTATAAGTGTATCACTACATATGATGAGTGAGTATATATATGAGTGACTATATAGAACTGTTGGTGAATGAGTGGATATGTATATAGATGGTGGAATTATTGAATTGGTTGTTGTAACTGGTATGGGTATCTCCATTTTTTTGAACATTTTAGTTTCTATTTTTGAATATGTGTTTGAAGGGTTACATTACAGTGAAAGGAGGTCTGTCACTCTGTCACAAGGATGGTGTCATCAGTGATGTCATGAGTGATGTCACTGACCATGTCATGAGTGATGTAATATGTGACGTCATCAGCAGTGCATTGCACGCGCAAGTTATAGTGAGTCCAACTAACTATAACGTGGGAATTTCAATGGTTTTATGCGAGTAAAATTTCCAGCTGACTATAACTGGTGTGAAACCTATGGTTTTTTCAGTGAATTTAATAGGTTTTATGGATGCTAATTCCTAACTATAACTGGTGTGAAACCTGTGGTTTGTTCAGTGAATTTCATAGGTTTTTTAATAGCTAATCCCTATAGGTATGAAATGTAATATTTTTTATAACTAATTTTATATTGTATAATTATGTAATTATTTTTAATTTTTTTTGCCCTGGAGCGCTCCCGGGGCGCGTACCGGTGAACGCACGGGTAAGCGCAATGTTACGGCGCGCACCGGGGCGTGTACTGGTGAGCGTCCCGTTAGCGCTATTCTCGCGAACGAAAACAACATTGTGACGTTTCGCGTAACCGCGTGATGCGTCATATGACGCACTGCATAAGCGCACCCGGAAGCACGCGAGCGCATACGATCGCGCAACGTCCTGACGCGCTTACGCTACGCACCCCCGGGCGCGCCCCGGTGCACGTAGCGTAAGCGCGTCGGGTTATGTGACCTGAAAATAACACTTTTTATTGATGCAGAACAGTTTTGGTTTCCAAATGATGAAAGCCCGGGTCATGTGACCTGAAAATAACACTTTTCATTGGTTCAGGACAGTTTTTTTTTTCCAAATGATGAAAGACCCCACCTTTTTTCCTTATTCTGACTTTGTCCTTTGACTGAGGAAGACCTGTTTGAACAACTTAGAGAAACATTTTGTACTTTAAAATGGCTTCAGTAGCAGCATCAGCTGGAGCATCTGCACCACCACCACCACCACCACCACCACCACCAAGAGGACCACCACAACATTACATTGGTGGTCAAGAAGAGGAGGAGGAGGAAGAGGAAGAGGAGGAGGGGAGAAGATGGCTGCATGAAGACAATACCCCATACAAGCCAAGGCCACACATTGTATGGGAGTTTTTTCTATCCCAAAGGGCAAGAAGAAAGTCAATGCGGCCAAGGTGACTTGCCTAATCTGTGGCATGGAACTTTCAAGGGGGAACCCTAACAAGAAATATTATTTTGGTGATAATACCATGATTAGACACATGAACCGCAAACATCCGAACAACTATTCAGCTGCAGAGATGAGGGAACTGGCCAGTAACCTCCCCCAATCTTCAAGCACCACCTCCAAAAGAAAGCAACCCACTCCATCGGGACCAGAGACAAGGGAGACGATGCCTTGCATTCAACCACGGTTTGAGGATTTCCGAATTACATGTATTTATTGTGGCAAGCTCATCTCCTATGGTGAAAAGAGCGTAAAGCTCATCGTCCTTGCTGGTAACAACCACAATTGCCCCAAAAAACCCTAATTTTTTCCGTTTTTTGTTTTTTGCTCCAGTTGAGCCATTTTCAATTCCCTTTTTTTTGTTTCTCCACATAAAAAATACAAAAAAAATATAAAACTGTTCAGAAAAGCGAAAAAAAGTACAAAATGTTCAAAAAAACATAAAAAAAAATATAAAACAACAAAAAGAAGAAAAAAAACAGTTCTTTTTAGAACTACCTTTAATATATAAAAATAACACTATATTTTTTAAGAATCTCTGTCAATTTCTTTTCCTCAGGGTACGCGCACCGGGGCGCGCACCCAAAAAAAAAAATTAATGAAGGAGTTAGCATGAGGGAAGAACACAAAGAGAGTAATGTTAAGAGAAAGAGAGCTAGAGGGAGAAACGCAGAGTGATTGTTTATTACATAGTAAAAAACGGAGAAGGTGTAATGGGGTGGAAGTGAGAAAAGTAAAATGAATAAGGGAGCAAAAGAAGGGAAGAGAGAGGAAAAAGACTAAAGTAGAGATAGTGGGAGAATGTGAGTGGGTGTTGAAAGAAAAAGAAAGGACAGTAAAAAATGGGGAATGAAGGGTAGTGACGGAACCGGGATAAATGAACAACGGTGAGGGAGGGTGAGAAAAGAGCAGTGAGTGTAAGTAAAGAGGGGTGAAAGAGGGTGAAAAATTGAATTAGGATAAGACATGGGGAGTGACAAAGAGAAAGGACAGAGAGAGTAAAGGAAACAGTGCCTGAATGGGTCTGAGTGAAACAGCAAAGAAAGGTAAGTAATGCAGTGTGTGTGACTTATAGGGAGTCAGTGGGTGTAGGTCGGGGTGTGGGTGTGTAAGGTGTGTCTGTGGGTGTGGGTGTGTGGGGTGTTTCGGTGTGGGTGGAGGTGAGGGTGTGTGAGATATGTGTGAGGGGTGTGTGGGTGTGGGGGTATGTGTGTGGGATGTATGTGTGTGTATGGAATATGTGTGTGTGTGAGGAGTGTGTGTGGGGTGTGTGTGTGTATGAGGTGTGTGTGTGGTATGGGGTGTATGTCAGAGGTGTGTGTATGTGTTGGGAGGGGGATGAGGTGTGTGTGTAGGAGTGAAGTAAATAATTAAGAAAAAGAGAATGAGTGAAGAAGCAAAGGAAGGGAGCAGAGGGTAAGTGAAGTAAAGAATGGGGACTGAAAGAAGTTGAATATGAGAGTGTGGTAAATAAATAATTAATTACCGGTACTATTTTTGAATACATTAATAAAACAGATAGCTCAATAAATAAGAGGCAAGATCCGATGTATCTGAGTCGAACGGGCTTTATTCAGGCATAAGGGAAGGGACAGGATCGGGACAGCCTGAAATAGAATGGCATAGAAGGCAGCTGCAACGTTTCATCAACAGTACAAGGTATATATAGTAAAACATCACAATTACATTACATACAGTAGGCGTAACAAGTGACAAGCATAAGATAAGAACACATGGGCGTGAAAAGAAGGCGTGCACGTAGACATGTGATGAAAACGTCACAGAAGTGTCATAAAGTGGGTGGATACATAGAGGGGGCTACCTGAGCAGCTGGAACCTTTAACCTAGTGGTGCGCGAAAACGGGCCATGACGTGTTACCGGGGAGAACTGGGGGCTATGACTTCTGCACTAGATGAGGAGACGAAAGTCTGCGATGTCAGGACGACATGTACCTATAGCATATCTGGTATCTGGTGTTTGGAGTACATGTTGATAGAATCTAAAAGTTATCAGGGCAAAGGCTACTTGACACTAAGGCTAGTGCATGCATATATTCTACATGTATTGCGTGTGTTATGAATCTTCCATGAATATAAATACAGTAATTCTCTTGCATGGAGACAGAAAGACTAGACTATAGCTGAAGCTGTTTATGCGGTTCGTTAGCTTAGGAATGTGAAGACGGAGAGCTGAACTGATAACTAGAGGCATAACATATTCTTGGCAGACAGGCAGGCAGAGCCAGGCCGGGCACCGCGCTGCGCGGCAGGAAGTAAGTGAAGGGTCAGGGATGCAGGTGGGGGCTGCATCACTCCTCGGAGTGGGTTCAGGAGACTGGAGCTTGGATCTGGTGTCCGGGCCCTTTTGAGGCCTAGAAACGGGGACAATTCAATGAATTAACGTGCATAATGTAAAACGTGGGCAACATAGGCCTAATACTCGTTGCTTTCACAGGAACTGGAAACTGGCATACTAACATTGGACACAACTATAATTGCGTCTTTAATCGATCATAGGGGGATATATGCATATCGATCATGCATATATTACATAGGATGGGGAACACGTAGGCACATATGACAAGGCAAAATTCAATTTTCCTCATTAGGGGAAATAGAGAAAGGGGAGTAAACATGGAGAATAAGAATAAGTGAGGGAAGCAGAGTAAAGAAACAGGAGTGAAGTTGGTTGAGAAAATATTAGTGAGGTTAAAGCAAAGGGTGATGACAAACTACATTTTTTTAGTCACACTTACCATATAATAAATGTAACTTTAATTACATTTTTTTACTACACTTTGTATCTGTGAAAGAGAGAAGAAAAAATAAGTTATAATTAGTAAAATATGTATTTTGAATTAAAAGATACAAATGAAGAGGTTAAAAATCATAACGGTGTATTTGGAAATAAAGTAAGAGTGAAGAACACAGAAAGGGAAATAAAGTAAGGTAGAAGGACAAAAAGAGAGAAAAAGAAATAGAAGGAGAGCAAATTACTAAGAGTAAGGCATATAGATTCACTGACAGAGAGGAAGAGAAGAACAGAGAAAAGAACTGAAGGTAAGAAAGATACTAAAACAATGTGAGTTAGCAAAACTAAATCAGGAAACAGTAGTAAGTAAAAAGATAATGACTGAGACGGAAAAGAGTCTAATTAAGGATGCATTTAGAAGAATGAGGAATAGAAGATAACTGAGAGTAAGTGAAGAACAGTCATAGAGTGAAGGGATGAAGAGAGAGAGGATAATATACAACGATTGAGGTAAATGGAGTGAGGAAGTTAGTAGACAGACACACTAAGAGAAAAACTGAGTGAGCTGGAGTACAATGAGTGAGCAAAGGAAATGAGTAAGGGAGCACAAAAAGGAAAGAGAGGAGAAGACGACTAAAACAGTGGTACTGAGAGAAAATAATTTGGTGATGAAAGTACAGAGAAGGACATTGAAAGAAAGGAAATGAGGGATAGTAATGGAACCAGAGTAAAAGAAATGGGATGAAGAACGATGAGAGAGGAGCAGTGAAGTTGTTTAAAAGAAATGATAGAAGGTAGATAAACACAAGTGAACATAACACAAGGAGAGTGAGGCACTGAGGACATAGAGGTAGTGAACGAGAAATAGAGAGAAGAGGTCAAAAGAAAGGAGCAAACAAAGATAAGCGAGGGAGAGTGGGTGATTTATAGTGATAGAGTGCGACAATACTGCTGAGTGAGTAAAGAGGAATTACTAAAAGAGCAAAGGAGGAAAATACGGAAAAGGGAAGTAAAGCAGAGAGACTGAAAGCTGAAAAGTTATGCAAGGGAGAGAGGGGATTCAGACAGTTGAAATGAGAATGAGGGGTTGTGAAAGAAGTGGAGTAAACGAATGGGTGGGAAACAGAGTGGGAGAAAGGCAGTGTGAGTGAGTAAAGAGAGCGGAAAGAGAGAGTAAAAAGGAAAGTGAGTGTGAGACAATGGGAATACAATTTAAATTACAGAATACAAACTATAGAATAACTTGTACAACATGTTTCATAGTTTATTTTTGCTGTTCTCAGAATATATTGAATTTCACTTAAAACAATGAGTTCAAACTACTCATCATATGACAGTGGGGAAAAAAACCACAATCTAAAAGATGGTGTTTTAAAAAAACCCTTAGAAAGTTATAAATCACAAATGTACACTAATCCTTCATTCACTTACTTTTCCTTTAGGCCAAATAGTATATCATGAAGGTCCTTTTCGTTGGAAAGTACTCTGCTGTTCATTAAAAAATCCATTTCATCGACTTTCTAGAAGAAAAGCTCCAAGAACATCTGAAATATTTTCATTATTTTCATATACTCCTTTTTTTCAGTCATGACTCTTTGCTCATTCCTTTACTTTTCCATAAGGCCAAATAGTGTCAGATATATGAGTATATTTTCAAATTAATTAAAAGAAACTGTGAATTTACCGTTTTACGATGTTCTGAAAGAAAGGCTTATACAACATATTCACAATATTTGAGTATTCGTAATTTCATCTCTGACTTACTCATGTTCATCATTTTGTATGATATTGATATCACTTACTATGAGATCCACTTACAGTACCTATATGACAAGTCAATTTTTTATATTATCTTGATCACTTTTACTCAGAATATAATTTTAAACAGCAAACTAACCTTTATTAACTGCTCCCGTCTTCATAGGCCAATTACCTTTACTTAAATTTTGGTTCTAAAAACACCAGGTATGAATTTTTTAAGTCAAAAGGCAAACGTTGTTTGAAAGTCAAATGAGTGTCATTACAGTGGGTCCAACCTTTACAACTTTTTAAATAGCATGTGTAATGCCCTGATGTTGTAGAAGGACCGTCATGATAAATATTAGCTACAGTTGCAAAGGTTCTTCCTGATATTGATAACTGAGAAGCCACGAAATTTTTAATAGAAGTTGACAATTTACTTCCATCAGGTCTACATCGTTGGAATATTAAAATGACATACTGACCATAATTTTGTATAAATAATGTGGACAGCATTGCAGACTTACATTGGGTACACACCATATTGTGATCCGCTGCTTTAACTAGATTATTAAAAGGCACTGAGTTGCAGTCTGGTAAACTCAAATATATGAATCTTTCAGTGTCTATTCTAGTACTACTTGATAAACTGCAGTTGTCGCAGTCATGCTGCCATTGATAAGAAAGGCTAAAAAGATTTTTTATGTCTACACCTTCATCTTCCAATACATCAAACATATACATAAAAAATTCCTGACAATCCTGCTGAATATTCTGTCAAAATTGATTTTGACCAGAACATATGTCTAGAAGATTTCGAATTTCTGAAACACTTTCTATTTTTGCTCTATCACTGCTACATTTCTCAAACACAGAATTCAATAAACAGCAGAGTGTTTCATCCCGATTTTCAGCAATCTGTTCTTGTAAAGTTTGAAGAAAAAAAACAACATTAACCACTACATTAGCATAGCAGTTGACACCAGAACTGTTTTCAAACTGAAATCCAACAACATCTTCAACAGAATCCCTTTTCTTTCTGCTTACAATTACAGTTTCATCTACTTTTTGTCTTTTTGCTACTACCTCACTTCAATTATTCTCATTTCTTCTTTTTCGGCCTACCACACGTTTTTCAAACAGAGGATATTGAGGCAAATGTGGAGCATACTCTCTTCTTAACCTATTGTATTCTTTAACACAATCTAGATCTGCACAAATCTTTGTTTCATCACACTCAATCAAGTACAATCCTGATAAAGTTCTGACTCGTGATAATGCCACATATGCCATACCCTCTTTAAACACAGAACTTCCATTGTTCACCAAAGCGCTATCTACACTTAAATCTTGAGATTTATGAATTGTCACCGCACATGCCAAACAAACAGGAAACTGTTTTCGGCGAACATATAAGTCTTTCACAAGCAAAAATCTAGCTGAACAACGACAAATTTGTTCTATTTCATCAATGCCATCAAATTTAATTTTTAAAATTTCAATTCCATCTCTATTTTTGTAATTCACAAAACCAACAACATGACCCATTGCTCCATTTACCAGACCTCTTTCGATCGATCAGAACATTCATATGCTCCAATTTCTCGATGCGACACCATCTTCAGACTGTTACTGTATAATTTCTTGCTCAGACTCCTTTCATGTGAAATGTCCTCCCACATTTCCCTCAGTTCTGTCTTTTCTTTTTTTGTGATGTAAGACGTCACATATCGAGCCACAGCAATAGAGTTGTCAGCAACAAATTGAATATCCATGTTAGCATTCCACAGGGACAAAATCACTGGGTTGTAGTCGTTGATGTACTTGGACTCTTCGTTTCTTTTTAAATTGTATGTATTTTTGGGTGATTTCCTCGTCACAGTATGTCGCAGAGAAGACATCAAATTATTTACTCTTCCTTTAGAAATCACTGGTCGTGGAAAGCCGAAACGACATTTTGTGTAGAACTTGTCCTTGTTTCTGAATTTTCGACGACAGCACTTTCCACAACGATGGGATTGAAAGCGTAAAACTTGTTCCCTTAAACTGTTTTCTTCGGTAGTTTTCGGAACAGCACATGTTGAATACTCTTCAATGAACCTCATCACTGTCTCATCCGAATCTGTTCAAAATTTGGGTGCATCTTTAATCCACAACAACATATGTATGTGAGGAGCACCTCTCGCTTGATACTCCTTTCTCCCGAAGAAATCCAAAACCTCTCCAAGGGGAGGATTTTTTTTGTTGGTAATAAAAGACATCATAGCTTCAAATCTATGATTGAAATATCTGCATACATTCACTGGATCCAAAGAACACAGTTCTCCAGGTGTTTTGAATTCTATATTTTGTATATTTGCATTTGCCTCTCGTAGAAATTGAAGTAAGTCGTCCCATGCATACTCGGCACAGCTAAGAGTGAGGAACCATGTAGGAGTTCCTAAGTTTCTTAGCATACATTTCAATTCCCCATGACACCGGTACCAATACTCGTTTGTACCACGCTGACATGCCATGAGATTGATTAGATGAGATTCTAAAATATTATCTTGCAGATTCACTTTCTCCATAAAGTCCCTCGCCGAAACATTTTGCAGATGTGCTCCACTTTTCAGTATATGGTTTACTGCATAAGAAAGCCCAGACAAGTCACTTTCATACAGTAGATGAAACAAATAGGGAATGCATTGACGAAACCTTGGATCTTCAGCATATAATCTTACAGTTCGATATTCAGATGCAGGAATTTGAAGTGGTCGATCGTCATATCGTCCACCTCGACCTGTTGGAAATAGCTGTGGAAAACAACGAGCTTCCAAACTTTCTTCCCATACACTAATGGGACTTCCTTTTGCTGCTTTTTTTTTTAAACAATTCAATTGCATTCCCCATTACTTCTTTGGAATGCAAAGGATGAACAGTATAATATTCATATATTTCTTCACTTCTAGACACATCAACTTTTTCAATTTGGCCGGCTGAACATTCACTGTCTTCATCTGCAGCTGTTTCCTCTGCTGCAATACATACATGTTAGTAATACTCATTGTTTTTGACTAAATACAACGTTGCCTTTTTGACTTTCCTAACATCCACTAAATCTTGCCAGATTTTCTTACTCTTTGTCGGAACCCCATTAACTAGAATAACTAAAGGTTTCTCTTCTACTTTTTCTATACCAATTGTATCAATATTTTTTTTGAAATCTAGAGGCAAATAAACAACTCTTCCCTTTAATCCTCTCTGCAAATCTGTAGGAGGCAATTTCCCTATCTTAGGCTCCATGCGAACAATTGCCTGAAAAGGATGGACACATTGAATCAAAATAGACTCATATGTATTTAAATCCATCAATTCACGGGGAATGTCTACCAACTCCAGATTATTATGAACAGCTCTAGCAGGCATTCTGTTTTGATTTAATTTATCATAACAATATTTACAAATACGCTGATCAGAACTCAAATCAAAACAATTCTCCACCCAGAAATAAGTTGCAAAATCCTTCCACTCATAATTATTTATCTTTTCACTTGTTACGTATAAATCAACTAATCTAGTTTGATGCTTATAATGACTTCGTCGACAACACACACAAGTAAAATTCGGCCTTTCACTTGATTTCACCTTAAACCTGGTAATTTCCTGGTCAAACTTTTCTGTACTTGAAATCTGTACATTGTCTTCCACATTACCTTGAATTTCTGTGTCAATTTCTACACTGTCCTCTTTTTCACCAAAATAACAAATCTCAATTTCTACACAAATCTTCTTCACATCTAATTCAGTTCCATGCAAAAGAGCACTGTTTAATTGTTTAAGCTTAAGTGCTGGACTTTTTGCATAATACAACATTCTCACTAATTTCCTCATTTTGCTATGATGCACTGCTAACATCCTAAAATGATGAAAAACACTCTGACAGACTTTTCTAGAAAGACAAGCCAGGATCTAAGTCTTGCAACAACTTCATTTTCTGCTTTAGACTTTTCTTACTATATATATGTAAGAAATTACAAAACAAATCAATTGATTCCTGTCGCACACTACAAATACGACTACACTTCCTAGTGTACACTGGACCCTTAGTACGTCTCCCTAAAACTTCATCAGTTAACACCTCTTCTGGTTCTCTAGGCACAAGTTTCTCTTTTTCAATCGGACAACCGTCTTTCACCTCATATGCTCGACCACTGGTGTCAACTGCATGCACTAAATCATTCTCCTGGAAGTAACTCTCCTCATTAAAAAATGGCTCACAACTTGAACTGTGCATCCATTCTTCTGAAAAAACTTTACAAAAATTAGTCCGATTATTTACTCTTTTCCATCTACTGTTTGATTTGAAAACATCAATTGTCTTGTTAAGTGTCCTAATTCTATTGATTATTAAAATAAATAATTTTTTCTTAACTTCAAAAGCCTGTTCAACAATCTTCTCTACACTTTTCTTTTTCTTATAAAAAGCAGTTCTTTGTTTACCTTTCCTAATGTTTTTTAACAAATTTAAAACCACCCTATTGCGAAACATTCGTTTACGAATGTCTCTAAACTGATTCTGCCTTCTATTCCTATACATATTATTCTCTCCTGCTCCAGTAGTAAGACTTTTTGAGGGCCTCTCCTTCCTTTTCAAATTTACTCTCTCATTCTCTTTTTCAACATGCTGTCCAACATTTTTTTTTTATCTACATATGTTCCGTAAGAAAGACTGTTTTTTGAAGTATTTGTTGTGGAAGAGTGCTGTAATTCCGTTGCTGTTTTTGTTTTTTTGCGCTTATCATCTCTTCTTCTCCTTTGCCTTGAGGGCATCTTTCCTTACTCTTGAAATCTTGATTTCAATCTGTGTTAAAGAAAAAAATAGCACATTATAGACCACTATTACCAAACAACAAAGCAATGACAAAAAGCAAACGGTCTATTCAGGGTTACAGATCAGGTGAGGATTCTCCAGGGGTGCAGAAGAGGTGAGACCTGTATTGAAGAGTGTAGTGGAAGAGAGGTCTGTCCACAGGTACAAAGAAGGTGAGACCTGTGTCTAAGATTGCAGTAGGGGATAGGCCTCATGAAGTCTAGTCCACTGCACTCTTACACAAAGGCTTCACCACCTATTCTTCCCAGGAAAGGCCTCTCTCCCACTACAGTCTTGAACATAGCCCTCACCTCCTCTGTACCTCTGGACATGTCTCACCTCATCTGCACAATCTACTTCCTAATCTGAGGTAACACAGGTGACATTATTGTGAAAGGATGAAATATATTTATTTAATCATACAAACACTATTTATTCCTTCTCAAAAATCTAAAAGTCATTGATTTGCCCCAAAATCGTTTTTTAAATAACATTTTAGACACACAGTGCAGGTCCTATGTACAAGCATCCAGTGTCCATGAGTACAGTGGAGAGGACTGACCTCCTCTCACCCTTGGACAAGCCTTACCTCATCTGTGTCCTCTGGACAGGCCTCAATGTATTGAGTATAAATGATGGTAACTGGGTGCAGATGAGGTGACGCATGTCCAAGGGTGTAAATAAGCTGAGGCCTGTCTAAGGATACAGATTAGTTGAAGTCTATTTAGGGTTGCAGATGAGGTGAGGATTGTCTAGGGGTGCAGGAGAGGTGAGGCCTGTATTGAAGAGTGTAGGGGAAGAGAGGTCTGTCCACGGGTACAAAGAAGGTGAGCCCTGTGTTTAAGAGTGCAGTGGGGGATAGGCTTCATAAAGTCTAGTCCACTGCACTCTTAGACACAGGCCTCACCACCTATACTCCCCAGAAAAGGCCTCTCTCCCACTACAGTCTTGAACACAGACCTCACCTCCTCTGTCCCTCTGGACATGCCTCACCCCAACTGCACAATCTACTTCCTAATCTGAGATAACACAGGTGACATTATTGTGAAAGGTTGAAATATATTTATTTAATAATGCAGACACTATTTATTCCTTCTCAAAAATCTAAAAGTCATTCATTTTCCCCAAAATCGTTTTTGACATCACATTTAAGAAACACAGCACAGGTCCTATGTACAAGCATTCCATGTCACTACTAAAACTTCACCATTTTACAAAATACAATTCCTCTATGCAATGAAACTCAATGTGCTTCCTACACTGAGTTAACACAGGTAACATCATTCTGAAAAGGTCAAATGTATTTCTTTCAGCATGCAAACACTATTTATTCCATCTCAAAAATGTAAAAGCCATTAACTTTCCCCAAAATCGTTTTTGACATCACATTTAAGAAACACAGCACAGGTCCTATGTACAAGCATTATCAAAAAAAATGACACAAACCAACAGCAAAGAAACTCAATGTGCTTCCTACTCTGAGTTAACACGGGTAACATCATTGTGAAAGGGTCACATTTTTTTCTTTAAGCATGCAGACACTATTTATTCCTTCTCAAAAATGTAAAAGCCATTCATTTTCCCCAAAATCGTTTTTGACATCACATTTAAGAAACACAGCACAGGTCCTATGTACAAGCATTCCATGTCACTACTGAAACTTCACAATTTTACAAAATACAATTCCTCTATGCAAAGAAACTCAATGTGCTTCCTACACTGAGTTAACACAGGTAACATCATTGTGAAAGGGTCAAATGTATTTCTTTAAGCATGCACACATTATTTATTCCTTCTAAAAAATGTAAAAGCCATTCATTTCCCCCCAAATCGTTTTTGACATCACATTTAAGAAACACAGCACATGTCCTATGTACAAGCATTCCATGTCACTACTGAAACTTCACAATTTTACAAAATACAATTCCTCTATGCAGTAAAAACTTTTTACCAAGCATTATCAAAAAGCATGACACAAAGCAACATTAAAAAACCACAATTTGTTTCCAAATCTTCTCCATAGAGTATACAAGTCTCTATGTATATTAAATGAATCATTACTCACCTTTACAAATGCTTTAGGAGATTGAGAACAGTGTCAGACACACACACCAATATTTCTTTAGCAGAGCAAAAGGTATGTACTCCAGGCACTGCAACCATGAATGGCACAGAGAACCTCTAATTCGACTCATGGTAACCAATCAAAACTCTTCCCTCTCTATTTTCAAACCAACACCCTTCCCCCCCCCTCAGCCTTTTATACCTGTTACCATAGCAACTCCCTCCTCACTGAGCTCTCAGGGTTAAAAGTTTATTCTACAATGTTGCAATTGAACTCAGCAAGGATGTTTGACCTCTCAATACACCAGCTTATCCGCTGCAATCTTTCTTTAAATGACTTTTTCTTAACCATTCAAATTGCTTCTTTCACAGAATAGAACCATGCACCCTAACTTCCAGTTTTCAACTATCTGAATCCACCAATCATTGCTTGTGATTGAAGAGCACTGAAACTCCACAGTTTTCTTTTTGCAAACTCATACTGTTCCAACTGCCATTTCCTTCCCACACTTCATCTGACTGCACCAGAACCTCCTCTTACCATGTATTCTGTCTGGATTATTGGACATAGCTACATCCACTGGGCTCAAAGGTATGCAGCTACCAGAAATTTTCACAACCTTGACTTACCAAATGTAGACATAAAATGGATTGGCCAAAGAGGATTGAGATGTCATCAATTGATACCATTGGTGAAAACCTTTTTGCATCTGCCACACCCTAACCTCATAATTCTGCACTGTGGTGGAAATGACTTAGGCACTTTGACTGGGGTAGGTCTGGAAATGCTTTTAAAGGACACATTTGAGCAATTGATGGCACTTTTTCCTCAAACTGCCTTGGTATATTCCAATATATGCCAAAGACAGAAATGGAAGTGGTCCAACCAATTTTGTCCACAATTTGAGAAAGCACGGAAACATGTGAATAAATCTATTTCTGCTTATATGAGAGACTATGGAATGGGTTCAATATACAACAATAACTTGCGTTATAACATGCAAGATATCTACAGAGGAGATGGTGTGCACTTCTCAGATGAGGGGAATAGAATATTCCTCCTGAATATAAGACTGTGCGTTGGAACCTACTTGTAGGCCTAAATCAGCCACAGAACCCAAAAGCTCTTTTCAGAGCTATCCTACCTCTGATCACTCCAAATGATTATCTTTTTCTAACTTTTTTCACTGTTTTTCACCAAAGTACGCTCCCCGGTACGCTCCCCGGTGCGCGTACCGGGCGCTTCCCCCACGAAAATTAAAAAATTAAAAATAAAATTGTTTTTTTGGGCCTATATGGGCCTCCTAAGCCCCCCTCAGAAAACCTAGGGGGTCAGAGAGTGTGTACCGTGCCCCCTTTTACCCATTCCCAACGTTGTTTACCCTCCATCTTGTGTCTCAATTCTTCCGAAACACAAGATGGAGGACTCCCGTAGCGCTGCCGGTGCGCGTACCGGGGCGCGCACTGGTAAGCGCTCCCAAAATTTTTAAAAAGTTAATTTACATAAAAACCTCTGTAGAGAAGTTCACCAAATATAGAATAGGCAATACTACATACCAGTCCCTATCATTTTCCCAAATTTGGTGGAATTCCATTGAGCCATTTGGCCTGTAGCCCTGTCTAAATATCCTGAGGTAAATTACATGACAAAAACACATCTGAAGTGTTAGAATTTACAACCAATTAAAATGTTAATTTCATTTTCTACTATTATTTCCTGACATTTGATTGGTTATGTACATGAATATATATAAAAAAAGAGAGGGAAACACAGCCATTTTGACTACTACTTCCTGAAGTACATTTGAAAATGATTTTCACTGAGAACTTCAACTGCTTTCTCAAAGGTAAGTTGTTATTTTGGAAAGCGAAGTATGTTGTGCACTTTAAGTTAATTTGGAAAACATTTTCTGATAGTTATATACTATCCCTCTGTAATAGTTATAGATTGAGATAGGCTTCTCTGTTATAGTTATGGATGGAGTTAGGCTTGTCTTGTATAATTATGAATTTACTTAGGCTTTATCACATACACTTTTTTATATTTCTACTTCCAGCCTAATACCATACACTGCCCAAAGATAACTTCAATGTTAAAAAATCAAAACTACCTGTCTGAACTTAAACCCAACAGTGCCCTATCTTTACTGATATATTTATTTGTTATGCAATTTACAGCAAGAAAATGGAAGGAGAACAGAAAATTTCTTTCGAAATTGTTTTGGAAAACAACCCTGAAGAAAAAATTGCTGAGAATGATGACTTTGATTTTATGGATGAGTCTCTGGACCTTCAATTAGTTCAATGTGTGGAAGCAATAGAATCACAGAATGAAAATGAGGACATTCCAGACAATATATTGTTAGAAGTTTTATAAAATTTTGAAAAAGAATCAGAAAAATAAATTTATATTTAATAATCAAAAATTGTTCGAGACATTATTCATTTTTATATGTAATTCATGAAGTAGTACCAAATTGATTATAATATAAAGTCAGACTTATAGTATACTGTGCAACTTTTTTGTGTTACATAGTAATTTTGCTCATAGTTACTTCCTTTCTCCCACTTTATTATCTCCAATGTGTATTTGACATCTCTTTTTCATCTCCTGCCTCCATGTTGTTTATGCTTTCCTGACAGACTATGATATGGATTCCATATACCACAATAACTTCTGTAACAACATGCAAGATATCTACAGAGGAGACGGTGTACATTGAATTTAAGACTCTGCATTGGTACCTACATGCTGGTACTTAAATCACCCACACAACACAACAACTCTATTCAGAGCTACCCTACTTCTAAGCACTTTAAATGATTATTTTACTGTTTCACTGGGTTTTCCCCATGTGTGGGGGGGAGGTGTGTGTGGGGGATGTGTGGGGTGTGTCTGTGAGGTGTGTGTGTGTGGGGGGAGGTGTGTGTGGGTGTGGGTGGGGGTGGGGGTGTGGGTGTGTAAGGTGTGTGTGTGGGTGTGGGTGTGTGGGGTGTTTGGGTGTGAGTGGAGGTGTGGTTGTGTGAGGTGTGTGTGGGTGTGTGTGTGGGGTGTGTGCATATGTATGTGTGTGGGATGTACTTATAGGTACCTAAATCAGCCACAGAACTCAAAAGCTCTTTTCTCTTTTCTCAGCTACCCTACCTCTGATCACTCAAAATAATTATTTTACACTAACTTTTTTCACTATTTTTCATCAAAGTACGCTCCCTGGTACGCTCCCCGGTACGCATACCGGGCGCTTCCCCCGCGGGGCCCTTTAATAGCCCCCACATCAAACCTAGGGGGTCAGGGGGGTCTACCCTGCCCCCTTATGGTCATTTCCCCCTTTGTTTTTGCCACCTCTTGTGTCTCGATCCTACCGAGACACAAGATGGCGGCCGCTCCGGACTGTTTCGAATGTTTACAGACACCCGAGAGCCAATCAGCTTTCCGTGCGGAAGTTGCGTGGCGCGCCCGGAGCGCTCCCCGGTGCGCGTACCGGGGGTCGGCTATAGATATATATATATTTTTTAACCTAAATTACTCAAAATACACTGGAGCACATATCTTGAGACATAGCAAAGGCACATCGGGCTACCAGTCCCTACAATTTTGCCAAGTTTGGTGGAAATCCATTCAGCCGTTCGGGTTAAAAGTGAGTCCAACCGCCCTATGGAAATTAACATGGGGAAAACACGTTTTAGGACCCCCCTTTTATCTCGGCCCCCGCTTGACAAATCCCCCCCAAACTTTCAGGGAAGGACCGGAGCGCCGCGAGGCAAATTTGAGGAAAATTTCAGGCAGATTCCTCAACCGGCGCCAAAGTTATTCCCAGTAGAATGTTGCGATTTCCCTATGGAAAACAATCCTAACTATAACTACCTACTGGCGACCGCCAGTAGGTAATATATATATATACATATATATATATATCAAACACACTCCTGATTGTCCTTCGTCAAATGAAATAACCAGAGTCGGGCCCAATTACGGTAAACGGTGCTTCAGATTTTATTTCAGCAAGGAAAACCCAACGCGTTTCGAGATCAGCCCATCTCTTGCTCTCGGGTGGAGCTTACGTGTACCTTCATTCATTTTAAAGTGACATACCGTGTTTCAACATTCACACGTGATCCATAGACATAAACAAGTTATTTGACTGATGCAATGTCTAACCGATGTTAAATTCATTTCAGACTTAATTTAAGCATTTGACTCATGCTTTCCAACAGGAAGGATACTATGTACAAAGAAATTCACAAAGCAAATTATTATATATGGCATTGTGAAGAACGTAAAATAACGCCATGTTAGATAGTAACCAATGTCAATTATGCCCTAGTGGGCCAAGTTCAAAAGCCACAAAGTTCAAGGCCCCAGTGGGCGTTATTGATTTCTGAGTATTATATCATACTCGCAATTTTGGCGATTGTCCTTAGTTGCAGAGTCCTGCCCTAAGGACAATCGCCAAAATTGCGAGTATGATATAATACTCGGAAATCAATAACGCCCACTGGGGCCTTGAACTTTGTGGCTTTTGAACTTGGCCCACTAGGGCATAATTGACATATATAATAATTTGCTTTGTGAATTTCTTTGTACATAGTATCCTTCCTGTTGGAAAGCATGAGTCAAATGCTTAAATTAAGTCTGAAATGAATTTAACATTGGTTAGAAATTGCATCAGTCAAATAACTTGTTTATGTCTATGCATCACGTGTGAATGTTGAAACACGGTATGTCGCCGTTTAAGAGGCAGAAGCACGCCATCTCTTTGTGTGTCTGATTGAATGAAATTGCAACACGGAGGTAGACGGTACACACAACCATACACCGGCCGGTGTGTTGTGTCAGAAAAAAATGGCAGAATCAAGGAATACGAGGAGGTTGGAAGCAGCAGCAAAACTTTTCACACCAACGGAGCCCAGCACTGGTGAGGAAACAAGACCACCTGGCAAGAAAATAGATGAACTCAAATCATTATGGGACGCATTGTGGAAAATTCTCAAACGAGAGCAATCACGATGGTGGGAGGCGGCTGCCCTCACTAAATATTTGGAGTGTAATAGAATACCGCGTGGTTTGAGAATCTTCATTATACCCACCTTCCAAAACCCAGACCCTGACCTCATTAGCGACTGGATGGACAATAATCATACATGTTCATTAAACATGTTAAAAATGCTTATCAAAAATGCCGAGAGAGAGTGTGCCAAACTCAATGCGGAAGGCGAAGCAATTATTATGAAACTGAAATTAAAGTATACAGATAGTGAATTTGCCGCAGAGATGGAAAAGATTGACAAACGCCTGGAAAAAATTGAAGGTGAAATAAAAGAGAAAAAACAGAGAAAGTTTCGCCGTGACGAGATTGACTACAGTAAAGGCCAAATCTTGACCTTTGCAAAGAGATTTGATGCAATTAAAGATGCCGCAAAGAAGAAAAATAAATCACACACAGTACCTGGAACCAAATACAATTGCCCACAGGAAATGAGGCCGTACAAAGTGAATCTGTTACATTGGATGAAGACTCTGACTCAATTGAAAGTGATGCTTCGGAGCCAATGGATCTAATCCTGGTAAAAGATTTAATTTTAAAAGAAGTAGCCCTGATGGCCAGGGGACGCCAAATGGGTACCCCTTCAAAAGGGCGTGGAAGAGGCGGCAGAGGAGGCGGACGTGGCAGAGGAAACAAATCGTCTGAGAAAACATCAAGTCCGGTAGGAGTCGTAACAAGAGGCAAGGCGGCGAAGAAGTGAATCTGAAAACTGTGGTAAATTAATCAAAACATATTTTAAGTTCACAACAATTGGAAGTGTTATCAAGGGGGCTATCATTCTGTCCAACGTCTAAATTTAATTTCACGAATGCCCGCATCGATTTGTTTCACTTCACACGCAAACTTAAACTTAAAAAATGGTTTGCTACAAAACCACGTTTAAAAAAAGACTCAAATGTGGACAAACCGAGTGTGTTAAATGTGAATGATGCTGAACTCTTACAAGCTGTGCAATTGTTGGGAGGTTGCGATGATGTCAGTGATAACCCGCTACTGAATATGCTAGACACTGAAAATTCAATCGGAATTAGTAGTGGTTCAGGTTTTAAACCTAAATCGATATTTGTACCGCAAATTCTAAACAGTCACATTGACAGCTTTGAACAAGGCATGATTGCGGAGTTAAAAATGATGGACAGAATGAAACCCAAATCAAAGTTAAATTTAAACAAACAACAGTTTCTTGCTTTGAAGGAGATGGAAAAGTGGGATGATGTGGTTATAAAAAATAGTGACAAGGGGGGAAATGTGGTCGTTTGGCCCCTGGACATGTACTTGAAAGAAGGTCTTCGACAATTGGCCGATGAAAGTAATTATGCGAAAACCACTTGGGATGAGTATAATGTAATGAAACAAAAATACTGGGACAGTTTGAGTGATTGGAGGGCGAGGTGGTTAATAGAGGATGACGAATACAACGATCTCCTTGTGAAATACCCTAAAATACCTGCATTATATTTGTTGCCGAAATTACATAAAGATCTCCACACACCACCAGGGAGGCCAATTGTCTCGTCTGTAGGCAGTCTGCATGAGAAAACCTCTCGATACATTGACCACTTCTTACAGCCCTATGTCCGTAGTTTACCCTCATATGTCAGGGACTCATCAGACTTTCGGAGGCTCATAAAAGATGTTATATGGAGTCCTGAATATTGGCTGGTGAGTTTTGATGTCACCAGTCTCTATACCAGCATTCCCAAGATTTGGGGGTAGAAGCTTGTAAATACTACCTGAGGGAGAGATCTGTCTCCTTGTTATCACACACTAACATGCTCCTTGACATGATGTGGGAATGCTTATCGAACAACTACTTTATCTTCAACAAACAATGGTACAGACAAATCCGGGGGGTGGCGATGGGTACTTGCTTTGCCCCCAGCCTGGCATGTCTTTATCTAGGCTGGTGGGAGGAGCTAGTGGTGAATAAAATCTCCCACTTCAGTACCCACGTCGTCCTCTGGAAAAGGTACATTGACGACATCTTCTGTATTTGGAAGGGAACACTAGACCAGGTAAAAGAATTTGAAACCATCTTGAATCAGAATTCCCTTAACCTACACTTCACCAGTGTAATTGACAAGAAACAGTTGGAGTTTTTAGATATAAGACTAGAGGTCAATCAAGAAACCCTAACAAGTTCTCTGTTCCGTAAATCTACCGCAGGGAACAGTCGCCTTCACGCGGAGAGTTGCCACCCTCCCAGCTTGATACACAGCATACCGCTAGGAGAATTAATTTGAGCTAAACGGAACTGTAGTTCTGTTGAAAGCTTTTCCAAAGAGAAAAAGATAATGACAGACCGTTTCCTTGAGAGGGGCTACAGTCAGAATGTTATCCAGTGGGCTGTGAACAGAGTAGATACAATGGACAGAAATGACATCTTGATCCCTAAACAACGTGAAAATGATAACAATAAAATTCGATTCATTACTAATTATGACCCTTTGTCTTGGAGGCTACGAAAAGGATTGGGCAAGTACTGGGATATACTAAGACTAGATGAGGACCTGAAGGAATGTATCTTACATACTCCATCACTGACTTTCAAAAAAGCGAAATCCTTAAAAGATGTACTTAGCACCACAATGATAAGGGAAACCCAAAAGTCTAATATTGTACAAGGATTTTTTCCTTGTCGCAGGTGCAAAGCTTGCAGATACAGTAACAACTGTAAAACATTACGATTGTTGAAAGACCGTTGTGCCCACAAGATAACCAAGCATCTCAGTTGTAATACTGAATATGTTATCTATGCATTAGAATGCCCGTGTAAAAATTTTACATAGGCTGCACGACCAAACAAGATAAATTAAGAATTTTGGAACACCAGAGGGCAATCAGGAATGTAAATCAATAGTACCCTGTAGCAAGGCACTTTGCTGAATTTCACAACAAAAACCCCAACTTGATGAAATTTTATGTACTGGACAGTGTAGAAAACAGGGAAAGAGGAGGAAACAGGTGGTTACAACGGAGGAAGTTGGAATCGAAATACATTATAATGTACAACACAATGCAGCCCGTGGAACACAATCTGGGGGAAGAATTAGCAATTCACCTCCACAATTAAATGAGTCACGTAGGATGTGTTAAATAGCTGCTGCTTACCATGTAACTGAATTTATGTAATTTTATAAATGTTTTTAATTGGAAACACGGTTTGGACATAGAATGAATTGGTAAAAGAGCAATGTCTTCTTTTTTCAGGATTGGGATACAAATTTGATTACCTACGAAGGTGAATATTGAATGGTAACATACGACTGCAAGGCATTATGTGGCAAATGCCCATTTGGGCAGGACTCTGCAACTAAGGACAATCGCCAAAATTGCGAGTATGATATAATACTCGGAAATCAATAACGCCCACTGGGGCCTTGAACTTTGTGGCTTTTGAACTTTGCCCACTAATGCATAATTGACATTGGTTACTATCTAACATGGCGTTATTTTACGTTCTTCACAATGCCATATATAATAATTTGCTTTGTGAATTTCCTTGTACATAGTATCCTTCCTGTTGGAAAGCATTATTCAAATGCTTAAATTAAGTCTGAAATGAATTTAACATCGGTTAGACATTGCATCAGTCAAATAACTTGTTTATGTCTATGGATCACGTGTGAATGTTGAAACACGGTATGTCACTTTAAAATGAATGAAGGTACACGTAAGCTCCACCCGTGAGCAAGAGATCGGCTGATCTCGAAACGTGTTGGGTTTTCCTTGCTGAAATAAAATCTGAAGCACCGTTTACCGTAATTGGGCCCCGACTCTGGTTATTTCGTTTGACGAAGGACAATCAGGAGTGTGTTTGATAGATAGGGGTTGGCGAACCCCGTCGGGAGCCCGCCGTTCAAGAGGCAGAAGCAGGCCATCTCTTTGTGTGTCTAAATATATATATATATATATATATATATATATATTCACTGAAAAAACCATAGGTTATACACCATATATAGTTAGGAATTAGCATTTAAAAAACCTTATTTTACTCACACAAAACCATTGAAATTCCATATATAGTTAGTTGCACTAACTATATATCGCGCACCCGCAATCCACTGCTGATGATGTCACATATTACATCATTCATGACATGGTCAGTGACATCACTGATGACATCACTGATGACATCTCAAATGACATCACTGATGAGATCACTGATGACATCATCCAGTGACTGTGTGTTTTTGTAAAGTTTAAATATGTTTTACATATTGAAGAATGAGTAGATGTATAAGTGTCTGGACGAAGGATTTAGTAGGTGCATGACTGAATGTATGAGTGAGTGATTAAATGTGTCTCACTGAGTGCATGGGTTAGTGACTAAACTGTCTTAATTTGTGCATCATTATGTCTGTTGTTCTGTAAACTGCTGCATGTGTTGATCAGTAGCTATATGATTAACTATATGGGTTATTGATTGATTGTCCAAGTATTTGTATGGGAGACTGAGTGTGTGTGTGGCTGGATGGGAGGTGTGTGACTCTGTGCAGATCAATGTGTACTTGTATCAATGATTGTATAAGAAAGTAAGTATGTGTTAGTATATGTTTGAAAATGTAAGGTGCTCTATGTTTAACTGTATAGACAAGAAAATGGAAGTGTGATTGATTCTTTACAGGACTGACTAGGTGTGTGAGTAACTCCATGGATGAGTGGCAGACTGTGAGTGTCTGTATAGGTGTATGAGTGTGTTGGACCTGGGCCTCTTGGCAGGGTCATCCCTAAACTTTTTTGCCTTCCTCCAATACTCTCTCTGACCTGTTTTTGTTGGTTTAATGACTCTGGGCACTTTTACCACTGCTGACCAGTGCTAAAGTGCATATGCTCTCCCTACTGAAAAGTATACATGTGATTGATATACCTGATTGGTTCATTGGATTTACTGTCAGTCCCCAGTAAAGTGCACCAGGAGTGCCAGGGCTTGTGAATGCCAATACTGCTAGTGGGCCTGCAGCGCTGGTTGCGCCACCCACAGAAGCAGCCTTAAAATTGGCTAGGGTCTGCCATTGCAGATCCTGCGTGCAGTCTGGTACTGTCATGCTGGCTGGGCAAGTGCACACACTTGCCAGCCCCTAAACCTTCCCTTAACTTCATATTAGTCACCCCTATGGTAGGCCTGAGGGCAGGGTGCATTGTAAGTATAAGGTAGAACATGCCCAGATGTGTGTGGCATGTTCTAATAGTGAATTACTGCCAAATTCGTTTTTCACTATTGTAAGGCTACCAGTTCCCTTCTAGGCCAGATGGGCTGCTGGAATTATTACACTCTATAATCCCAGCAGGCTCAGGGAACATGGTAGAAATTCATGTTTAGTATGCCTGAACTCAGAATAATAAAATACTTCTTTTAGTAAAGTTTATTTTAATATCCTGTGTTTGCAAATGCTACTTTTAGAAAGTTAGCATTTGCTTGCCTAACCATTTCAGCCCGCCTCTGCTTGGATGTGGATCTGACTGTCTGGTGTGTGTGAGTGACAGGGCTGGGAGTTGACAGGTAGTGATTAGCAGGAGGACCCCTTAATGGGTGGTGGGAGTTTCCCCTGAATGATGCATCAGGCTGTGCTCTGCCTCCACAATGCTGGCTCCGCCCTCCTGGGGAGCGACTGATGACTCAGCCTGCACCTGGCCCAGGAAGGACCGAAGCTTGTCAACAAAGTACTCAGGCCACTCCTGCCCTCTCAATGCCGGCTCCGCCCCCCTGGGGAGCGGCTGATGTGCCTGCCCTCACACTGAATACAGAAGTCATAAGTACCCACAACAAGTACTCAGAGACTGAAGCAGTTATGCAGAGGCCCCCCTGGCCAGTGAGAACAAAAGAAACTGTGTATAAAAGTAGGAGCCCTGCTCCTTGTAAATTAGAATCCTGTTTCACCACGAAGGACCTCTGCCCGACTAGAAGGAGAAGAGACGCTGGGAGAACTGGCCTGCTGCTTGCCTTGCTGAGAAAGGAGAGGAAAAGACTTGATAAGAAAAGACTTTGCTGCTTTGTGCTTGAACATTCTCCAAGGGCTTGACTGAGCTTGCCCCCTGACCTGAGCCACAGGACCATCTGGCTCAACCTGCCTCTGCTCGTCTGCCGGTAATTAACCGGGATATCTACTACTGCCGGAGCTGTGACCTTGGTGCCCCCAGCCCCTCTCTGAGGCCGTGACCGACTGTGTCTCCTCGTCCCCGCCGAGGAAGAGCTCCGCTCCGTTGAGCCGCTCTCCCCCCGCTGAGGAGATCGCTGTGTTGACCGCCTGGAAGGCTCACTGCTGTGGTGCCCCCCAGCCCCTCCCTGAGGCCGTGACAGACTGTGTCTCCTCGTCCCCGCCGAGGAAGAGCTCCGCTCCGTTGAGCCGCTCTTCCCCCGCTGAGGGGATCGCTGTGTCGACCGCCTAAGAGGGCCCGCTGCTGTGCCTCACCCTCCCGCCAGAAATCCCCACCGGACGCAAACAGACCCAGGGGACAGACCTCCGACCTGGACGGACGCCTCGGGTGCCAGCCTCGCTCTGCCTGAGCCGCTGGGCACCTCGCCTTTGTCCCCGGAGGAAAGCCGCCACCGAGACCGTCAACGGGCTCGGGGCCCGCAACGTTTGTTTCTACCCTTGGTTTTGGGGTTGCCAGCCTGCCTGCAAGGGCCAAGGTATTGTGAATATCCCCCGCGGTGCGAGCCGCCCCTGTTCCGCTGACTCGCACCGCTCTGTGTGCCTGCCTGCAGCTCCGCGCTGAGAAGAGCGCTCCAGCCCCTCCCGCTGGAATCCTCTAGCTGTCGGGTAGACGAGGCTGCAATCGGAGCCCCTGCCCGAGTGACTGGGGCTGCGCTGGGTCCTTGGGCCTCCCCTCCACCTGGACAGCTCTGAGGTCGGTGTTTCCCCCCCGGGGGGGGGTCCCGCAGACCAGGGGGGCCATCAGCTGTCAGAGACCCGGCCGGGCCGATCGCGCCTCACGCGGGAAGCGTGAGACTTGGCAGGGCGTCGGGATTTCACCCGTCTAAAGCGCGGCAGAGTGCATAACCGAACCCCCTAGGACCTAGAGGGGAGGAAAAGTGCACAATCTGGGCAGAAACGAACAAAGACTCACGGGAACACTGTGGAATACACCTTAAGATAAGAACAGTGCATTTTTGAACTACAACTAAAAGAGAGCTTGCCTATTTACAACCTGTGGGCATACAGAACCGTTATTTGATCTTGTGATAAGTCTGTTCTAAAGAGTATATTTTATTTTTACATAAAGAAGCGTATTTTTATATACTCACAGCCTGGTGTCCATTTGTGGGGGGATTGGTATATTTTACTGTGTGTGTGTCTACAAATGCTTAACTGACTAACGCCTGGAGAATCGCCTTGGCTGCTCACGCCACGCACCTAGAGGGTGAGCAAGGGTAATTCTGAAGGGTCATCCTTTGCCCTGACTTAGAGGAGAGGGTCCCTGCTTGTCACAAGTACTTACTTGCGCCAACCAGAGACCCCCAATTCTAACATTGGACGCAGCGGTGAGGATTTGCGAATTTGCATTTGTAGTTTACATACAGTGAATTACTGATCACCACATAGTGAGAGCAGATCTATAACGTAGCCACAGGTTTCCATTTTTTATTTTTGCTGGGAGATCTCCATGTGCTTGTGAAACGTCATGCCTGGTTCAGTGAGGATGGAAAAGGCAGCAACCAGATGCCTGTCGCCAGAGGAGTTGGCGGACAGGGCAGCAACCAGGGCACATGAAATGGAGATGGCGAAATTAAAAGGACAAATGGAAATGGACAAACACAAATTAGCAATGGAAAGCCAAAAATTAGCCATGGAGGCGCTAAAACACCAAAGAGATCACTACTTTAGGATGAAAGAACTTGATTTGGAGCTTGAAGCCAGGAGGGCTTCCGCCCAACATCCAGAGATTTGTGTAGCTCGCAGATTGAGCTTTGCTGAGTTGGAGGTGGAGTCCAGCTCAGATGGTGGCAGCAACATTCAGGTATCTAGTGCTGACAGCATAGCGCGCGCACCTAGAGATATGGCACCTGACTTGGAGGGGGTTAACATACACCAGGAGGTTCAAGGGCATGAGGTAGCTCCAGTAGTGCGCAGCGTCCCTGAAGGGAATAGGGTGGCTGGCGTAGGAGTTCATGGTCCTAGTGGTGGGAGGGATTCCCCCATGGTTGAGGTCCTGGTGGGTGAGTGTAAGGACCGCCCAGAAGAGTGTGGGTTGCGTGACAGAGACAGTCCGCTACTGTCTGGCCAGTCTCAGAAGAATGGTGTGGAGTATGTGTGTGAGGCGCTGGATGGTGAGGTGAAGGATAGTTTGGTTAACCCTGCTAGGGGGCTGTGTAACCCAATTGTGGGAGAGCATACTTTAAGTCCCAGTTTTCCAGAGCTATGCCAACACCTGTTTGAGAGTGAGTTCTCTGACCCCAGGGAGCTCACATTGGAGGCAGACCTTGTGGTGGATTCCAGAGGGTCTGGAGAGGCATTGGGGTGTGATCCTGTGGGGAGTGGCTCAGGTATCTTCCAGCCCAGAGTGGTGGAAGTGGCGCAGAGTAGCCCAGCTAGGTCCTGTAGCAGTGAGAGGGGTGTAGGGCCTCACGTCCTGTCCTTAAGGGGAAGGAGTGAGAATGGGTGTTGTCCCGGTAGTGCCCAACCTCAGTCTCAGAGCCTGGATGGTTCTTTAAGGGAACACCAGGTGGGGAGCCTAGGCTGTCCGGATGAGTCACCCTTTAAGGGGGATCCCCCAGTGGCTAGAGAACGTGGAGGCTCTGTAAACAGGGCTCCAGTAGTTCTGGTGACTGGCAGTACCACTCCAGTTGGGAGGGTGCAGAAGTCCAGAAAGAGGGGCGAGAGGGGAAAAGAGTCCCCAGTGGAAGAACCAGTGGGTCAGGGGCCAGCCAGCAGGGCTGAGTCCCCAGTGAATGACCATGGGGACACCACTTCTGTCCTGGGGGATCTTCCCACACTGTCAGAGGGACAGAGGCTGGGAGATCTGCGCCAGGTAGACTGTCGCACGGCACATGAGCTATGTGCCACCCTCAGGGGGGGCATGCGTGCTCCCCGGGAAGTCCTGGTGCGCCAGGCAATTGTTCAACTGCAGGGTTGGGTCCCTGAGTTGGAGAGTCAGGTTCAGGTGTTGTCTGACCTGGAGGGTGGGACCACTGTAATCAGTGTCCTGGCCCATGTCCCTTCTAGGGGTACCACTCCAGTTGGGAGTGGGCAGTACTCTGGAAGGGGGTGCAGAGGGAGGGAGTCCTCGCCTCTGACCCCGGTGCGACTTGAGGGTTTAGACCCTAGGTTTAAGGGCCAGGTGCAGGGTGTCCCCCCTGACCTGGTGCCCCAGTTGCAGGATAGCACCCCTGAACTGGTGGGAGAATTGTGCAGATCACCTGCCACAGGTGCCCTGACAATTCTGGAAGGGGGTACCACTCCAGGTGGGAGGGTGCAGAGCCCCAAGGAGGAGGACCGGTTGTGGGAGAGCCCACCCCAGTCTTTGGTCCAGCAGCCAGGTACAGGCCTGGGGCTGGTGAGTCAGTGCCAGGATGGCATACCTGACCTGACAGGAGGGAGAGTGGACAAAGGGTGCCAAGCACCTGGGGCTACTGCCCCCCGCTCTCTGAGGCCACAGAGGTTTGAGAGCCCTGAGAGGCATGAGGCCTGGGTCTCAGCCCTGACTACCGTCAGTGGCCACTGTGATTTGATGACTGCCTGTTGGGACACACCTGTGAGCCAGTTAAGGTTAGAGGCTGCACAGGTGGTGTCCACAGAGGAAGAAAAGGGTGCCCCAGGGATTGGCTTGGTGGACTCTGAGAGTATGGACAGAGGATTTGAAATAGGTTCAGATTGGCGTAGAACTGGAATGTGCCCCTGCTGTTGCGGGCCAGGTCCAGGTTCTATCGCCCAAAGCAGGGAAGCCCATCACAGTGGTGATTGGTCTACCCTGCGTTTTGGCTGGAAGGGGGTTGTGTTGGACCTGGGCCTCTTGGCAGGGTCATCCCTAAACTTTTTTGCCTTCCTCCAATACTCTCTCTGACCTGTTTTTGTTGGTTTAATGACTCTGGGCACTTTTACCACTGCTGACCAGTGCTAAAGTGCATATGCTCTCCCTACTGAAAAGTATACATGTGATTGATATACCTGATTGGTTCATTGGATTTACTGTCAGTCCCCAGTAAAGTGCACCAGGAGTGCCAGGGCTTGTGAATGCCAATACTGCTAGTGGGCCTGCAGCGCTGGTTGCGCCACCCACAGAAGCAGCCTTAAAATTGGCTAGGGTCTGCCATTGCAGATCCTGCGTGCAGTCTGGTACTGTCATGCTGGCTGGGCAAGTGCACACACTTGCCAGCCCCTAAACCTTCCCTTAACTTCATATTAGTCACCCCTATGGTAGGCCTGAGGGCAGGGTGCATTGTAAGTATAAGGTAGAACATGCCCAGATGTGTGTGGCATGTTCTAATAGTGAATTACTGCCAAATTCGTTTTTCACTATTGTAAGGCTACCAGTTCCCTTCTAGGCCAGATGGGCTGCTGGAATTATTACACTCTATAATCCCAGCAGGCTCAGGGAACATGGTAGAAATTCATGTTTAGTATGCCTGAACTCAGAATAATAAAATACTTCTTTTAGTAAAGTTTATTTTAATATCCTGTGTTTGCAAATGCTACTTTTAGAAAGTTAGCATTTGCTTGCCTAACCATTTCAGCCCGCCTCTGCTTGGATGTGGATCTGACTGTCTGGTGTGTGTGAGTGACAGGGCTGGGAGTTGACAGGTAGTGATTAGCAGGAGGACCCCTTAATGGGTGGTGGGAGTTTCCCCTGAATGATGCATCAGGCTGTGCTCTGCCTCCACAATGCTGGCTCCGCCCTCCTGGGGAGCGACTGATGACTCAGCCTGCACCTGGCCCAGGAAGGACCGAAGCTTGTCAACAAAGTACTCAGGCCACTCCTGCCCTCTCAATGCCGGCTCCGCCCCCCTGGGGAGCGGCTGATGTGCCTGCCCTCACACTGAATACAGAAGTCATAAGTACCCACAACAAGTACTCAGAGACTGAAGCAGTTATGCAGAGGCCCCCCTGGCCAGTGAGAACAAAAGAAACTGTGTATAAAAGTAGGAGCCCTGCTCCTTGTAAATTAGAATCCTGTTTCACCACGAAGGACCTCTGCCCGACTAGAAGGAGAAGAGACGCTGGGAGAACTGGCCTGCTGCTTGCCTTGCTGAGAAAGGAGAGGAAAAGACTTGATAAGAAAAGACTTTGCTGCTTTGTGCTTGAACATTCTCCAAGGGCTTGACTGAGCTTGCCCCCTGACCTGAGCCACAGGACCATCTGGCTCAACCTGCCTCTGCTCGTCTGCCGGTAATTAACCGGGATATCTACTACTGCCGGAGCTGTGACCTTGGTGCCCCCAGCCCCTCTCTGAGGCCGTGACCGACTGTGTCTCCTCGTCCCCGCCGAGGAAGAGCTCCGCTCCGTTGAGCCGCTCTCCCCCCGCTGAGGAGATCGCTGTGTTGACCGCCTGGAAGGCTCACTGCTGTGGTGCCCCCCAGCCCCTCCCTGAGGCCGTGACAGACTGTGTCTCCTCGTCCCCGCCGAGGAAGAGCTCCGCTCCGTTGAGCCGCTCTTCCCCCGCTGAGGGGATCGCTGTGTCGACCGCCTAAGAGGGCCCGCTGCTGTGCCTCACCCTCCCGCCAGAAATCCCCACCGGACGCAAACAGACCCAGGGGACAGACCTCCGACCTGGACGGACGCCTCGGGTGCCAGCCTCGCTCTGCCTGAGCCGCTGGGCACCTCGCCTTTGTCCCCGGAGGAAAGCCGCCACCGAGACCGTCAACGGGCTCGGGGCCCGCAACGTTTGTTTCTACCCTTGGTTTTGGGGTTGCCAGCCTGCCTGCAAGGGCCAAGGTATTGTGAATATCCCCCGCGGTGCGAGCCGCCCCTGTTCCGCTGACTCGCACCGCTCTGTGTGCCTGCCTGCAGCTCCGCGCTGAGAAGAGCGCTCCAGCCCCTCCCGCTGGAATCCTCTAGCTGTCGGGTAGACGAGGCTGCAATCGGAGCCCCTGCCCGAGTGACTGGGGCTGCGCTGGGTCCTTGGGCCTCCCCTCCACCTGGACAGCTCTGAGGTCGGTGTTTCCCCCCCGGGGGGGGGTCCCGCAGACCAGGGGGGCCATCAGCTGTCAGAGACCCGGCCGGGCCGATCGCGCCTCACGCGGGAAGCGTGAGACTTGGCAGGGCGTCGGGATTTCACCCGTCTAAAGCGCGGCAGAGTGCATAACCGAACCCCCTAGGACCTAGAGGGGAGGAAAAGTGCACAATCTGGGCAGAAACGAACAAAGACTCACGGGAACACTGTGGAATACACCTTAAGATAAGAACAGTGCATTTTTGAACTACAACTAAAAGAGAGCTTGCCTATTTACAACCTGTGGGCATACAGAACCGTTATTTGATCTTGTGATAAGTCTGTTCTAAAGAGTATATTTTATTTTTACATAAAGAAGCGTATTTTTATATACTCACAGCCTGGTGTCCATTTGTGGGGGGATTGGTATATTTTACTGTGTGTGTGTCTACAAATGCTTAACTGACTAACGCCTGGAGAATCGCCTTGGCTGCTCACGCCACGCACCTAGAGGGTGAGCAAGGGTAATTCTGAAGGGTCATCCTTTGCCCTGACTTAGAGGAGAGGGTCCCTGCTTGTCACAAGTACTTACTTGCGCCAACCAGAGACCCCCAATTCTAACAGAGTGCATATGATAGTGTTGTAAAGATGAGTGATTGTATGTATGAATGATTGTATGGGTGAATGAGTGAAGGTGTGTGTAGACGTAGCAATCAGTGAGTGTGTATGTAGTAACTAGTATTGGTGTGTCAATGGTTTCAAAAATTATACTCTTTTTAACACTGGGTGAAACAGAGGTTATATTAAAATGTAAGGAGATGCATTGTATTGTCACATGAATGATATCATCAGTGATGTGGTCATTGATGTCAAATGAGATGTCATCAGTGATGTCATCAGTGATGTCATTTGAGATGTCATCAGTGATGTCATCAGTGATGTCACTGACCATGTCATGAATGATGTAATATGTGACATCATCAGCAGTGGATTGCGGGTGCGCGATATATAGTTAGTGCAACTAACTATATATGGAATTTCAATGGTTTTGTGTGAGTAAAATAAGGTTTTTTAAATGCTAATTCCTAACTATATATGGTGTATAACCTATGGTTTTTTCAGTGAATTTTCAAGGTTTTGTAAATGCTAATTCCTAACTATATATGGTCTATAACCTATGGTTTTTTCAGTGAATTTCATTGGTTTTTTAAAAGCTAATATCTATACCTGTAAAATGTATTCTTCTTTAAATCCAAAAATATATTTTATATGTTTATTAATAATTTTTTTAAAATATTTTTTTTGTTTCGCTCCCGGTCCGCGAACCGGGAAGCTTCCCGTTAGCTCAATTTGATGCCGCGACCCGGTCCGCGAACCGGTAAACGTTCCGTTAGCGCAACTGCCACGTTAGAAATCATTATCGTGACGCGTCGCGGAAGCGTGACGTATCACGTTGTCGTGTAATGCGTCTTATGACGCGCCGCGTTAGCGCACCCGGAAGTGCTCCTGGGCGCGGACCGAGGCGCGAAACGCAGCTCCCCGGAAGCGATCCCCGGCGCGTCGCGTAAGCGCGACGTATCGCGTTACCGCGTAATGCGTCTTATGACGTACCGCGTTAGCGCACCCGGAAGTGCTCCGGGGCGCGGACCAAGGCGTGAAGCGCAGCGACCCGGAAGCTATCCGGGGCGCGTTCCGCAGCGCGTAACATAAGCGTGAGAGGTCATGTGACTTGTTAATAACACTTTTCATTGGTTCATTTCACTTTTGGTTTCATAATGTTGTTAGGCTTGGTCATGTGACCTAAAAATAACACTTTTCATTGGTTTAGAACTATTTTTTTTTCTCAAATGATGAAAACCCCTCCTTCTTTTTACCTCATTCTTACTTTCTATTTCCAGAGAGCAAGACCTATTTTTCACAATGGCTTCTGTAATAGCTGCAGCTGGTGCTTCTCAGCAACCACCACCACCACCACCACCAAAAGGACCACCACCAACACTGGACTTTGGTAGAGAGGAAGATAATGAGGACGAAGAGGAGGAGGAGGAGGAAGAGCAAGTAAGGCAGTTCCTGCCAGAAACACCAAGGCAGAGCCATATTAAAGAGCACTACATATGGCAATTCTTTAAAATTCCACCTGGACAAAAGAAGGTCAATGCACCCCAGGTGTCTTGTTTGATTTGCAAAAATATACTTTCTCGTGGCAACCCCAACAAGAAATACAGCTTTGGCAATCATACAATGATTCGCCACATGGAGCGATGGCATCCTAATAATCTTTCCCAAGCACAAGTAAGGGATCTTGCTGCCAACCCCCCAGATGTCATCCCCAGCACCAACAGGGGTCAAAGCTCATTCGCCGGACCAGAAGGCCGAGAAATAATCCCCAATATTCAAGCTCCTTTTGCACACTACAAAATAGTTTGTATATATTGTGGAGGAACTATTGCTTATGGAGAGAAGAGTATTACTTTGATTAACCGAGCTGGAGAAAATCATAAATGCTACAAGATGAGAAAACAATGAATCCTTTTTATTTTTTTTTGCTCCTGTTGAGACATGTTCTAACCCTGCTTTTTTGTTATTTCCCCCTTACAAAACACAAAAAAAACACAAAATAGTTTTCAAAAATCCAAAAAAAAATCAAAAAATTGTTCAGAAAATTCATTAAAAAAAAGAAAAAAAAGAAAAAGAATAAAAAAACTGTTCTTTTCAGAACTACCTTCCATTTATAACAAAATTGCCAAAATGTTTATACCCTGTCTTTCTTTTCTCCTCATAGTACGCTCCTCCGACCGCTTCCCGGTACGCGTACCGGGCGCTACCCACGCAAAAAAAACAAAAACATTTTTTTGTTTTTTTGCCCCGCGGGGCCCTTTTAAAGCCTCCACATTAAACCTAGGGGGTCAGGGAGGATCTAGTATGCCCCCTTATGGTTATTTCCCCCTTTGTTTTGGCCTCCTCTTGTCTCTCAATCCTACCGAGAGACAAGATGGCGGCCGCTCCGGACTGTTTAGAATGTTGACAGACACCGGAGAACCAATCAGCTTCGCTACGCGAAGTTCCGATACGCGTAAGGTCCGCGAACCGGGGCGCTGCCTGGTCCGCGCTTACAGATATATATCTTTTTTTAAACGTTAATTTCTCAAAATCCACTGGAGCACATATATTGAGACCTACAAAAGGCACATCGGGCTACCAGTCCCTACAATTTTGCCAAGTTTCGTGCAAATCCATTCAGCCGTTCGGGCTAAAAGTGAGGCTAACCGCCCTATGGAAAACTCAATGTTAAAAACACGTTTTGGGACCCCCCTTTTTTCTCGGCCCCCCCTGGACGAACCCCCCCCAAATTTTCAAGGGCTGCTCAGAAACAAAATGTTCCATTTTCCAGAAAATTTCAGCCAATTCCGTCCACAAACGCCAAAGTTATTAGACATAGAATTTTCAAAAATCCCATAGGGAAAAAATCCTAACTATATATACCTACTGGCGACCGCCAGTAGGTAATATATATATATATACATACGTATATACAGACACGTCGGGTCAGGTTAATCGGGAATTGCAGTGCTCACCATGGGTGCCTGTCCCTGCGGCGGAACCACGCCACTCTCAATATTCAAACACAATCCTTCCTCCAAAAGAAAAATGGGGCGCACACCATTAGTTTTCCACAGCATGCGTGATTTATTCTCGGATCATTATATATATCCTACCACATTAGTACCCATGGGCCCCAGACCAACTAGCTATAGTGCCTCACTTGCACACCTACTCACTCACAGAGGAACAAGTGATTAGACACCCCAAAACACAATAGTCGGGACCCTCTCAGGAATCGCAGTGACAGGACACACCTTTTCGCTCTCACACTCGTACATGTTCACCATAAGATCTGATAGAGGCACAAGAAGAGTTTAAAATATTTTTGTTAGCTATAGTGCTCTAGTATGCAGTATTGTTGCCGCAATAAGTAAGAAGATGCCCAACACAAATACGGTCAGCATAGTAAGTAATCCATAAACCATATAAGGAGCTGTCATGGTACTAGACATGGTAGAGTAACCCTCTCTCCTTCTGCAGTAGCAACGTGATTATATATCTGAAGATCTCTGGCTGTTTGCATCTGACCCCATACCTTAGCATGCACAGATGAAAGTTCTACATCACAGTTATAGTCGCGATTTTTGTCCTGAAAATCTCTCTCTAAGGGGTCGATTCTGATCCTGGTAAAAATACCGCCGTACGATTCGTATTCGTAGCCGATTCCGTACGAATGGGAAAATTCCCTCCGAACTGCGAAGTACGATCCATTTCCATCTTTCTCCATATGATTCTCAGGGATCCGCACGAATCGCAGTCGAAGACCCGTACGAATAAGCGTCGGGAATCTAACCATATGATTCGTAAAGCTGCCATACAAACTGACAAGTACAAGCGATTTGTACGGACCAAAGTAGTCGCGCATGAAGATTGATTCGTATGGAAAATATCGCGTAACAGCAAGCCGCATCAACATATACGAACCGTTTACCCTTTGATCAAGCGTACGCAAACCCCCCCACCCCCCAACGGCCCGGATAAGTCATACGCACCAACAAGTATGACCCGCACCCCCCCGATCAAGCGTACACGAACCCCCCCAGCGGCCCGTATAAGTGACACGCACCAACAGGTACGACCCGCACACCCCCCTGATCAAATGTACGCGAACCCCCCCACCGGCCAACTGTCCGTATAAGTCACACACACCAACAAGTAAGACCCGCACACCCCCCGATCAAACGTGCACGAACCCCCCCACCGGCCAACGGCCCATATAAGTCACACGCACCAACAAGTACAACCCGCACACCCCCCGATCAAGCGTACACGAACCCCCCCACTGGCCAACGGCCCGTATAAGTCACACGCACCAACAAGTACGACCCGCACACCCCCCCCATCAAGCGTACACGAACCCCCCCGCCGGCTAACGGCCCGTGTAAGTCACACTCACCAACAAGTATGACCCACACACCCCCCTGATCAAGCGTACACAAACCCCCCCACTGGCCAACGCCCCGAATAAGTCACACGCACTAACAAGTATGACCCGCACATCCCCCCGATCAAGCATACACGAACCCCCCCACCGGCCAACGGCCCGTATAAGTCACAAGCACCAACAAGTACGACCCGCACACCCCCCGATCAAAGGTACACGAACCCCCCCATCGGCCAACGGCCCGTAAAAGTCACACGCACCAACAAATACGACCCACACACCCCCCCGATCAAACGTACACGAACCCCTCCACCGGCCAACGGCCCATATAAGTCACACGTACCAACAAGTACGACCCGCACACCCCCCCGATCAAACGTACACAAACCACTCCACCGGCCAACGGCCCGTATAAGTCACACGCACCAACAAGTACGACCCGCACCCCCCCGATCAAGCGTACACTAACCCCCCCACGGCCAACGGCCCGTATAAGTCACACGCACCAACAAGTGACCCGTACCCCCCCAATCAAGCATACACGAACCCCCCCACTGGCCAACGGCCCGTATAAGTCACACGCACCAACAAGTATGACCCGCACCCCCCCGATCAAGAGTACACGAACCCCCCCACCGGCCAATGGCCCGTATAAGTCACACGCACCAACAAGTACGACCCGCACACCCCCCCGTTCAAGCGTACACGAACCCCCCACCGGCCAACGGCCCGTATAAGTCACACGCACCAACAAGTATGACCCGCACACCCCCCTGATCAAACGTACATGAACCCCCCCACCGGCCAACAGCCCGTATAAGTCACACGCACCAACAAGTATGACCCACACACCCCCCGATCAAGAGTACACGAACCCCCCCCACCGGCCAATGGCCCGTATAAGTCACACGCACCAACAAGTACGACCCGCACACCCCCCGTTCAAGCATACACGAACCCCCCAACGGCCCGTATAAGTCACACGCACCAACAAGTATGACCCGCACCCCCCCGATCAAGCGTACACGAACCCCCCCACCGGCCAACGGCCCGTATAAGTCACATGCACCAACAGGTACCACCCGCACACCCCCCTGATCAAACGTACGCGAACCCCCCCACCGGCCAACTGTCCGTATAAGTCACACACACCAACAAGTAAGACCCGCACACCCCCTGATCAAACGTACACGAACCCCCCCACCGGCCAACGGCCCATATAAGTCACACGCACCAACAAGTACAACCCGCACACCCCCCCGATCAAACGTCCCCAAACCCCCACAGCGGCCAACGACCCGTATAAGTCACACGCACCAACAAGTACCACCCGCACACCCCCGATCAAGCGTACACGAACCCCCCCACCGGCCAACGGCCCGTATAAGTCACACGCACCAACAAGTACGACCCGCACACCCCCACATCAAGCGTACACGAACCCCCCCGCCGGCTAACGGCCCGTGTAAGTCACACACACCAACAAGTATGACCCACACTCCCCCCCGATCAAGCGTACACAAACCCCTCCACCAGCCAACGCCCCGTATAAGTCACACGCACTAACAAGTATGACCCGCACATCCCCCGATCAAGCGTGCACGAACCCCCCACCGGCCAACGGCCCGTATAAGTCACACGCACCAACAAGTATGACCCACACACCCCCCCCGATCAAGCGTACACAAACCCCCCCACCGGCCAACGCCCCGTATAAGTCACACGCACTAACAAGTATGACCCGCACATCCCCCCGATCAAGCGGACACGAACCCCCCCACCGGCCAACGGCCCGTATAAGTCACACGCACCAACAAGTACGACCCGCACACCCCCCGATCAAACGTACACGAACCCCCCCATCGGCCAACGGCCGTATAAGTCACACGCACCAACAAGTACGACCCGCACAACCCCCCGATCAAACGTACACGAACCCCTCCACCAGCCAACGGCCCGTATAAGTCACACGTACCAACAAGTACGACCCGCACCCCCCCCCCGATCAAACGTACACAAACCACCCCACCGGCCAACGGCCCGTATAAGTCACACGCACCAACAAGTACGACCCGCACCCCCCGATCAAGCGTACACTAACCCCCCCACGGCCAACGGCCCGTATAAGTCACACGTATAAGTCACACGCACCAACAAGTACAACCCGTACCCCCCCAATCAAGCATACACGAACCCCCCCACCGGCCAACGGCCCATATAAGTCACACGCACCAACAAGTACGACCCGCACCCCCCCCATCAAGCATACACAAACCCCCCCACCGGCCAACGGCCCGTATAAGTCACACGCACCTAGATGTATGACCCGCACACCCCCCGATCAAGAGTACACGAACCCCCCCACCGGCCAATGGCCCGTATAAGTCACACGCACCAACAAGTATGACCCGCACCCCCCCCTGATCAAACGTACATGAACCCCCCCCACCGGCCAACAACCCGTATAAGTCACACGCACCAACAAGTACAACCCGCACCCCCCCCCATCAAGCGTACACGAACCTCCCCACCGGCCAACGGCCCGTATAAGTCACATGCACCAACAAGTACGACCCGCACAGCCCCCATCAAGCGTACACGAACCCCCCCAACGGCCCGCATAAGTCACACGCACCAACAAGTACGACCCGCACACATAACAATTATAAAGCGCACGTGAACCCCTAAACCAGCACAAGGTGTCCACAAAACATGTCTCCTGTGTACACACCATTGTGAAACAATGTCCTGGCCACATACAAACAGGCAAACAGAGGGCCCAAGTAACACCCACCCCATATAACACACCCACCACTAATACAAAATAAGCCACACCCACAAATTGACCAATAAAAGGGTCCACACATACAACCCATCATCCTTTGCAACATACCTATTTGAAAAAAGAAGACACTGCCGGCACATCAACAACTGCACCCATTAACCCTCACACATACACCCTATCTCATCTACACCCACAACACCCCCTTCACAATCAGACCCACACCCCCCCATCCATACACACCATCACCCCTCAATCACATACACCCCACACCATGACCACACAAAAGAATCCAAAGTTCACTAACCCGGAGATGGAGGTCCTTACAGATGAAGTCATCAGAGTGGAGCCACAGCTGTTTGGCGCATTGGTCAGACAGACCAGCATAGCTCAGAAAACACGCCGGTGGGAGAGGATCGCAGACAGGGTCAAAGCTGTTGCACCCATCAGGCGCACCAGGCAGGAATGTCAGTCCAGGTGGTATGATCTGCGGAGGATGGTCAAGAAGAAGTTTGCTCTGAAGACCGCACATTGTGGTAATTGTGTCTGTATACATGATATCTGACACTCTTTGTTTTGTTAATTGTTTTCTCATTTGTATCTTTTGAGTTCTCCACTATCTGTGTACACCCAATAACGGTACAACCCTTTGAACCAGACTACTTTCAGACCAACACCACACAGGTTCGAACCCTGACGGTTTCCCCACACCCCCCCGTATTTTTTTAATGACCTCCATCATACAATTACTGATATCCTCTCTTTTTTGAATTTTCACACACTGCAAATTATTGGTACGTGTGTATCGCTATTTATCATTCCCCCGAGCGTGATATGCACTCGGTTGTCTTTTTTGACACACAGCCGATCTTCTAAGACCTGTATTAGTCTGTTTTCCCTATCCGCGGTCATGTGACTCATCACATGATCGGAACTTTTTCAAAATACCGAAGCGCGACCGAGCATCTTCGTGCCGCCACCATTGAAGATTATTAACGGACTCGAGTCTGTCTACTCTTCGATTTCAGGTCAGTTGACCCCCGAGGACAGATTTACACACCCCTCTGAGAATTCGCCCCAGTATCCATCAGTCACACCGTAACTGAGCCTCCTCGTTTCTTTCTTTTTTATAGATTGGAACAACTTCATAACGAAGGCATGTAAGTGACATCCCGTTTTTTTACCCCGCTCATCACGCGAACACCCTGCAACACTACACTCCTAATACTTCATTTGTATTTTCATGGTTATCGTTATGTTTGTTGTGCAAACTGACAATGCGGAAATGAAATTATCTCTGTTATATACTTTTGTGTACTAGATAGTAATGGTAATTTATTACGTTTTTGCAGTGTCGTCTCCCTGATGAAGGGCATGATTGTAATGCCCGAAATGCATTGGTAACACAATTATGACATTGCCTGAAGAAAATAACTTGTTTGAGAAAAGTTAAGAGGATAACACAAGCTGTTTGAAAGTCCCAAACTCAAAGTGTTAAGAAATAAAAACGAACACTAAGAAACAAACAAGAGTGGAAGTCTTTTTCACAGAGAAGACAACTAGTTGTGTGCCCGTAAAGGGATGACTCTAGGCTTCACCTAGTCTCACTTCTTAACTCTATTGCTAGGACGTCGTTGGACCCTCGACGCCTCCTTTCGGTGCACCATAAATTTGAATTAACGTGATTACTTCAACATAACCCACTTGCTGTGCATCTATCCAATTCTTATCAAGAAGAAGATGGACCAGGACTACGCCTGTGCACACCACACTGGAGGTGGTGGTCCCCGCAGACCTCCACAATACCAGCCCTGGGAGGAGAAAGTCATGGCCCTGCTACCACCGGTGGGAGTTCACGGAATACAAGGAGCCGTTGAGCCTGGTGAGTATCCAAACAACTCATGTAATATGGGGGGACTCCCAGCAGTGCCCAACGGTATGGGGTGGGGTGGATATGAGTCCCAGCAGTGCCCAACGGTATGAGGGTGGGGTGGATGTGAGTCCCAGCAGTGCCCAACGGTATGGGGTGGGGTGGATATGAGTCCCAGCAGTGCCCAACGGTATGGGGGTAGGGTGGATATGAGTCCCAGCAGTGCCCAATGGTATGGGGTGGGGTGGATATGAGTCCCAGCAGTGCCCAACGGTATGGGGGTGGGGTGGATATGAGTCCCAGCAGTACACAACAGTATGGGGGTGGTTGTAAGGGGGAGGGTGATAGTGTGGAAGTTGTAGGGTAGGAGGCTGCCCTCATCCCATATGTCCCAGGTACACACCCAAGCACCATGCCCAATGCACAGGGAGTGTGAAATTACGCACATGATAGCAGACAATGGGCCCTGGAGTAGGCAGCACCAGGCCCTCCTATGATCAGTGCTAACACAAACACCAGGACAAGGTCAGACATCCTGTGCAGGAATCCACAACCACGATCATGGCAGCATGCTACATGGGGGCACAGCCAAACCACGAAGGATGGACGCTTGCAAATCACACTCAAACAACTAGCATGGCCTGTCACACACACCCCTTACAGAAACATATCCCCTGGGGACAGGCAATGGAGTGCAACACTGTCACAATTGTCATGTGGGAACAAAACAATCACTGATATGATTCCGCATACAAAATTAACATGCACAGTGCTGACTCTCAAGTCCATTGTGCCTCTCACACAATGCACTTGACCCATCTCATGAACGTTGTGGATGCACTAAAATTGCACCATTGACATGGGTATTGACAAGGTGATGCGTCCTGGAGAGGTGCCACGTTCTAAAGCGATGAGCTAGAAGAGGGTGTACAGGTCCAGGGGGTTGGCATCGTTTGGCCATCATGGAACAGCAACACCTATCAAAAGTAGCTGATTTGAATCTGAACAATTCGGTTCTGTCTCTTACAGTAACATGGCATCCCCCCCCAGTTCTCCTGCTAGTTTGCACTACTGATGTCTGGACTGGTGCTAATGCCCTCAGGGCTCCCCTAATCTCAGCAAGGACTGACCCCGCTGGGTCTACCGGGGTGCTCCCCCCTCTAATCCCCTGGTCTGGCAACGGTGCCGGGGGGGCGGCCCTACCACTTGGGGTGGGGGGGTTATGGGACCTACTGGACTCGCATCCCCAGCTCCTGGTCCCTGCGCTCTGTCCTTCTTTCTACTAGCCCCCTTCACCTTGCGTTGTACCTTAGGCTTCTTTACAAAAGGGGGGAAGGCTGCTCTGGGTGGTACTCCCTCCCTGCGTGGGCAGTCCCCCAAACCCCCTGGCACTGGTTCCTCCTGGGTCACTGTCTCCTCATCACTACTCTCATTACTGTTATTGCCCAGCTTTGCCAGCACCAACTTAAGGAGCTGGGCAATCTCAGGGCCCTTGTCTTTTCTCTTATGGCTCACTTTCTTAGCTGGCATGATAGCTCTGTCCTCCCGCTCTTCTAGCGCTGTAATTCCCTGCCCTGGCGCCTATCGCGTTACTGAGTTGCTCATCAAGCTTTGTTTCTATCCCTTGGCACCAAAATGACCGAAAATAACCTCTCTCAACAGCCCGGTGCTATATACGCCCTATGCGCCTCTGCCTGTTTCCTTCCGGCGTTTCCCGCGCTAAACAAACTCTGAAATGTCTGAGCGCTGCTGCCCCGCAATGATGCTGCTCCACACCCACAGCCTGCGCCCGGCCCCTCCCAGACTCACCGCTTAGCTCGGCAAGGAATCAGCGCACCCGGGGGCCCACCAGCAGCCGCCAAGGACCCAACAGATACCCTACCAATAATACCCTGCCCGCTCCCCATGGCTGCCCACTGCCCCCCCAGCACACACAACTCCTCACCTTGCAAGTTGGACGGTCACGCCGCGCTTCTCACCGCCGCCTCCTTCGTTCGTGGACTCAGCTGTACCGGCTCGTCGCTTGCTCACACTCTGCCGCTCACAGGGACAAGTTAAAGTTAAACTACACTTTCTAGGGATGGGGTGTGGGCCGCACCACGAGCAAGCACAGCCGTTCCGGAGTAGGAGGGGGACAAAGAGACCGGGGCTACAGTGACCGGAACCTAAATAGGCCCCGGTCTCCGCCCCCTCCCACCTGGAAGTGCGTCATTAGACCCGGAAGCAATTTGCCGAGCTGGGGGCCTCCAGGGCCCCTCGCCCGCACACCTGATTATGTATGAACGGGCGGGTGCCAGGGGGCCAGGCCCTGTGGGCGCAATTCTCTAGCATCGTGCTTGTCAAACCCTGTGCATGTTTGATGCTGGCATAAGGATTGACACTGTATTGTGAATATTGCATCAAACCGAGCACTTCTGTATCTGTGTCGTGCCGGCAACACAAGTCACAGCAATGGCTGTGTCAGTCATTCTCAAGAAAATGGAACATGGCTAATACCCCTGAGCACCTGTTAATTGGATCCCACTACATACACATACACAAGTGAACAATGCCAACAATATAAAGCAGGTAGAACTGTGATGCTGACAATTGAGAACAATAAAATATGTGTCATGATAGTGCAATAACAGTGTCTGTCTCTCACACCCACAGGGCAACGTGTGGAAACCACCCCCAACCAGGGGGGAGAAGGATCCCAGTCCCAGGCTCAGCAGGACCCTGAGCCCACCGACAGCGACGCCTCACAACACACCATGGATGACCCCAACCAACCTGGCCACTCTGGATCCCAAACCCCTGCAGCAACTGGATCAGATACATCTGTGCCAACCACCAGACCCATTCCCACCACATCCCAGCAGACAGGTCAGAGCCCTGCCCATGATCCACCAGAGAGCCAGTCTGAAAATGAGGGACACCCTTCGGCGGGCACCCTGGAGGTGGCAGACAACATCCACCCTGCCAACACTCGGGGGTCCCGTCGATCCGATGTGCCCACAAGCGCAGGCCGTGCTCATGTGGGTCAGGTTGGTGGGAGTGGCGCAAGGCGGAGGCGAGATTCTGACCAGGAAGCAGCAGGCACCGGTATGGCTCAACTGAGTACCATCCTGGAGGCATACCGGCGGGACACCAGGGAGGTCAGCCAGGTAGTGGAGGCCCTCAACGAACTGAAACAACAGCAGGCCGAGCAACATGCCTTGCAAGTACGACATCATGGACAGGTGGAGGCAACACTGGCTGAGCTATTGACGGTGCATCGGGATATGAGCCAATCTCTCCGTCAAATGTCTGCCAACATGCAGCATCCTCCCTGTGTCACCAGGCCACAAACCTCAAGGCAAAGTTCTACTCCAGCCACAGGGAGGGAGGAGGAAGAGGAACTGTCTGACGGAGCATCCCATGCATCGTCAAGGCCTGCATGTGAGGGTCCCCTAAGGAAGGTGGGTCGTCCACGGCGAAGACGTTGAGAGGCAATGGGCCATGCAAAACTCCCAGGCCACCTGCCTGGCATATTGCCCTTGGATGCAACAGCATCACCTATTTGACTCTCCCACATGGACTTGCTGGTCACAGTCTGCCCAATGATGCCACGCACTGTGGCCTTGACTCTGTTGACTGAAACTGTAAGGCATCTCATCTCCAGCTGTGAACTTTGGATTCCCCCATGTTTGTACAGCACCTACTCACGTTTCCTGCACAAGATCACTAAATAAATCTGTGAAACATCATATGCATTGGTGTAGTAATCTTGTACCCAGAGTCTGAAACATATGTGTGTGGAAATGTATGAAATGCTAGACAAATTAACAAACCGCAGCCATCCACACACTTGGATCTGAGTCCGGTTGAGGACACACATAGGTCAAATTTTTCAAATAACAAGATACATGGATGGCAATACACACCCGTAATGGTTACTAACTGCTGTAGGGGGTTTGGCTTGAAATACTGCAATTACAGACAGGCCCAGGAAAGTCACTTGTAGGTGTATAGATCAGGGTTAAAACGTAGGTGTCCACGAAAGGAGTACCAACATCTGTGTCCTGATGTATGAAAACTATCATCAGCATGCAGCTGTACTGTGGATGTGATAAATGGTGCACAGGCCAAGGGGGGCAGGACAAACTGTGGGCAATGGCCTGTTGCACTCTCTACAAGCTCACCTGTTCACGTGACCGCCCCCTGTGCAGCTACAACAACCAAACCCATGTGACGGGTGCTACGCATCCAGAATGCCTTGCCACGTCTGAGAAATCTCTTCACCAGACCGGCCACATCACACCACACCCAAGAGACGTGGTTTTGGTGTGTGTTCCCGGTGGCTATTTTACTGTCTGTGACAGACATGTTGAAGTGGTGTGCTGAGGTTGCGTACTGCCACGTTTACTGTAAGGAAGGCGAGGTGTGCTGCTGTGGTGTTGACAAGGTAACACAGTACAATATTGTGCAGCTGGAAGGTGTGTGTGTGCTGTACGAGGCACATTGCCTGGTTGTACGTAGACACACTGTCATGTGGGGCAGCATAGTCTTGCCAGTATGTGTTGCACACACAGGCAGAGAAGCTGTGATTGTTGAGTTTGAGGTATCGTGATACCAGGTGGATGAATGTCTGGTGTTCTCTGTATGTAGGCTGGCAGGAGCATGCTCTACAAATGGATGGAAGGAGGAGTATCCTGTAGGCATGTGGGGTCCAGGATCTGGCCACTCGGTGCTGCATTGCGGCTGTTGATGTGTCTGGGTGACACTGGGTCACTGCAAGCTAAATGGTAGAGTAATCACCAAATATCACGGTCACAGGATCAGGCCCCTTAGGGCCACGTGGGGCACAGGACACACAGCGTCAGCAGGTGTAGTCTGCACGTAGTGGGTAGCAAGGTAAACAGCCCTTACACAGCCATCTACCTCCTGCACAGTATTGAACTTTTGTCTTTACCAACACAATGCATGTTGTCACTGTACACATATCCACATATGAACTCTTAATTTACATTAGGCCATATTGAATACATGCACATTAGAAAGACATGTGCATTGACAGCAAGGAGGCACAATGTTCAGTGGAAATCACACGTCATACACAACATGATGAAGTTCCTTGGGAGGCCATGCAGCATTATCCAATGTACATGGCCATTGGCATTGCCCTGAACACAATAACAGTCATGCAATGATGTCACCTGTAATGCTGCATAAAGATTCTCCACACAACTGCCAGGGACTGTCCGTACCTTTGATCATCAGAGTGGTGCGATGCTGAAAGGGTTCCACCTCCAAATAGCCCCTTGGTCTGAATACAAATGACAGACCCAAAAGGGTGATCAGGCGAGGGAAGGAGAGGATGGGAACTGCAGGGAGGGAGATCTGAAACAAGCATTAGGATAGCATTTTTATGTCACTGATTCAACAAATACCTCATGAGATACACTGTACCAGTCACACCTGTGAAGTGTAACCACTGTACCCTATTTGAGATCACACATAATGCTATGACATAAGATCCGATGCATGTACACAGACACATGAAATATAGTCCAGTCTGTCACCTATTAGAATCTTGTGTAACGCTCACAAGTCTGCTACTATGCAGTGAGATCCATGTTGACAAAAACTAAGTCACAGTGTATGATGATGTGTCCCAAAACAAGACATCAAATTGTATGGCAGTGCTACTTATGCAAAGTCAAATATTTGTATTTGGCCCTGTGTATCCGTAAGGGTCATGAAGGCAAACTTGACATCACCCACAACAGCTGTAAGCATCTCATATGATGAGTAAGATAATGACCTAAATCCAATAAAGCCCCTCTGGAGCCAGTCTGTTGCTCTTGCAAATGAGACTCACTGTGCTAAACATGACAAGCAGGTGGCAATTAAGTCAACAGCAAGTAATGAGGAGCTAGGCCACAGAAAGAACCCTACCGTCACCATGAGATGTTGCACGGGACTAGAGAATCATGTGATTAACCTCACTCCACTGGTGCCACGGAATAATTTAAATGTGAATCAGCCCACCATTCTAATGTCATCAGCCCAACATACCTGGCATCATGGGAATGGAAAGTGAACTTCAACTCACTGTGAAAGCAAGCGTAGCAGTATTCTCAACCTGCACTGAGGTAACGACATGACAGTGACATGACATACTGGCACAAGGGGCAATGCATCCATGCATACAGACTCACACGACAGTTGTCTTAACATGAGGGACATACACCGGCCCACACCTACACGACATGGTTTTTGGGAAACGAATGTGTACTGGCCCACAGGGTTGAGGGGATGATCCAGACACATCCTGCTGCACACAGTGAGGCTGCAATCCCCCACAGAGTCCATGGTTGTGATCTCCCACACAATGTCCAACCATGGTATATGCAATGTTTCAGTGTCAATGTTTACACACATTGATGCATTCACCAGAGTCAAACCTCAACGACAGATGACTGTCAGATAGGGTGACTATCCTGTCATGGGAGTGGGGCTACATTGAATGGGAAACCTGATGTTGTTGCATGTACGCATGGTCCAACAACTTGCCCATGAACATGTACCACACAATTGAAACCATACCAACGCAAAAAAGCCTTATATGAGTCCTTACCCAAACTGATATTTCCACATGTGTTAGGTGTGGCGCCGTGGCCAGGGCGACTGACGCTGGAATCTGGGGATCAGGGTTCGATCCCCGGCTCCGGTGGCAGGTTAGTCCAGCACCATGTGACTCTGGGCAATAGCTTGCTTAATCTTCCCGACGGCCCCCAGCGCCTAGAGACCCTTACGGGTGATTGTGCGCTTTATAAATGTGGATTATTACATGTCCGTGCATGGTCCGTTGATTTGGCTGACGGTGCTATCATCATGAGCAATAGCAGGCTGGCCAAGATGACACCAACGGACAACAGGCAGGGAGACCTGGGAATGAGAGGCACACAAGGGGTCAAGTACATAATAATTTCATTCAGACATGGTCATGTTGAATAGACTAAGGTTGTACTACACTTGTATATTCCAAGTTCACACATAGCACGTCTGTGTGTGGCATTACATCTGCACCTGTGTGACACTGCACAACAAACATCAAAGTGACATTGCATACAGTCAGCTGGACACACAGCATGCTACCCATTCAACTCTATGGTGCATGCATGAACAATATGCACCTAGGACTCACCATTATGAAAAGAAGTTGCGGATGGGCTGACTCCGGATATCATCTTCAACCTCCTCGTCACTGGCATCCTGGCCAAGTTCTTCATCCTCCACAGGCTGATGTTCCAGCTCATCAGGATCTAGGATGAGTGGCACGGCCTCCTCCACTGCCATGTTGTGTAGCATGCAGCACACGGTGAAGATGTCACACACCTTGAGTGAGGTGTATGGGAGGGCTCCGCCAGTCTTGTCGAGGCACCTGAACCGGCTCTTCAGGTGTCCAAATGTTCGCTCTATCACCCGCCTGGTCTGCCCATGAGCATTGTTGTACCGCTGGTCTGCAGCCGTTCTGGGGTTGCGTAGCGGAGTCATGAGCCACGGCATGTTTGGATATCCTGCGTCTCCTGCAAATTGACATCATTGAAATGAGTGTGTAATATGATGCAGTTTAGGAAATAATGACATACAGATATACATGAGTAACAGACTTTACCCACCAACAAGATATGCCCGATGGTTGCGCAGCTGCAGCATCATCTATGGTACCCTGCTACGCCTCATGATGAATGCATTGTGGCACGATCCTGGAAAACTTGCACAAACATGGGAGATCAGCATGTTGGCAAGACACACCACCAGGGCATTTATCGAGTGGTAATGCTTCCTGTTGCGGAACGCTTGCTCCTGAGCCTGTGGTGGCACCAGAGAAACATGTGTTCCATCAATAGCACCAATTACATGTGGCATGCGTCTCAGGCCATAAAATTTCCCCTTGACATCTGTCAACTGTGCAGGAGTAGGGAATGTTATAAAATCATCTATGTGCACCAACATGGCTACCAATACATCACGTTAAACCCTGCTGAACATTGTTTGGGACATCCCCCCCACATCACCTATGGTAAATTGGAACGTACCTGTGGCAAAGAAATGTAGTGCTGCCATCACCTTTACCTTGGGTGTCAGCGCAGTTGGATACCTGTGTCGTGGTTGGAGATGTGGTTCCAGCCTGTCCGTCAGGTCCTGAATCAACTTTCTTGTGAAGCGGTAACGCCGTATGCAATCACGTTCCCTCATGGCTTCCAAGTCTGGCAACAGCCTTGCCAGAGGGGATGCCCTGCACAACATATAAAGGAAAAAAAGTGTACAACTTTCAGACAAAGACAATTACAATGGACATGGCACATGCAACACTGCTTCAACGCATCTAATCATTTATGAGTCTGGCGTGGGCTACACATTGAGGACACATGTGCCAGCTGGCTGCCACTCCTCCATGATAACTGATAGACCTGTTGTCTGTGGAATGGATATGACATGCATACAAATGATCTGCTGGGCTGGTCTGAGTGAGCAGGACCATGTTTCATGTCAGTGACACACGTCACATGAACTGCATGAGGAGGTTGTCTGCACATCCAGACAGCTGACAGCAATGCACACACCCACATCACATGTGCCATCATTTGCACATATCAGACATATTGTGCTTGAGGTGTGCATTTGCTACAACTACAACATGTACATTATCAGATTGCAGATATGTATATTTGGGGACAAATGGTCTATAATCCCATCACTCATATGAGCGGATGATTTGCACCAGTGGCATGGTGTGCGTACATGTGTAACCCTGTCATCACGGCAAAGACCCATCATAGATGTTCCTACAGCAGATGAACTTGACAGTATACAAACAGCATGCACAATTACGCACATGGCACACACATGACGTGGTCACACACGGTCATGCTGAGCGTCAATTTTACATCTGTAACAGTGGGCATGTTGCTGTCATCATGTGACAGATGACTGTACTGAATGTTGTACCATACCAGTGTTGATGTGCATCACAATATGTTCTAGATGTAACTCTGGTGAGAAGTGTTGAATGTATTTTGAACACATGTGCACCGTGATTAATGACATGTCTGAACAGCTCATCCCACATCCACTGTGCCACAATATCACTTTCCCTGTGCCATATAACTGTCTGCCACACATAGGGCCTGCTGATGTAAGGATGCCATGCAAATATAGACATCCACATCCTCAACATGAGCCTACACCTACATCCCTGCCATGTGATTTCCTGGTATCACTCTCCTAATGTTGACATGAATGAGCTTATGTACGCAGCCTACACATGCATTCACTTGAGCATGTCAAACGCACAGTACCCAAAGTGAACGTGCGTGTGTACGGCTCTTTTCCCTATTGCATTGTAGCTATACGCGAGCAATGCGTACCCCAAGTGAACGTGCGTGTGTACGTCTCGTTTCCCTATTGCATTGTAGCTATACGCGAGCAATGCGTACCCCAAGTGAACGTGCGTGTGCACGGCTCGTTTCCCTATTGCATTGTAGCTATACGCGAGCAATGCGTACCCCAAGTGAACGTGCGTGTGTACGGCTCGTTTCCCTATTGCATTGTAGCTATACGCGAGCAGAGCGTACCCCAAGTGACCGTGCGTGTGTACGGCTCGTTTCCGTATTGCATTGTAGCTATACGCGAGCAATGCTTACCCCAAGTGAACGTGCGTGTGTACGTCTCGTTTTCCTATTGCATTGTAGCTATACGCGAGCAATGCGTACCCCAAGTGAACGTGCGCGTGTACGTCTCGTTTCCCTATTACAATGTAGCTATACGCGAGCAATGCGTACCCCAAGTGAACGTGCGTGTGTACGGCTCGTTTCCCTATTGCATTGTAGCTATACGCGAGCAGAGCATACCCCAAGTGAACGTGCGTGTGTACGGCTCGTTTCCCTATTGTATTGTAGCTATACGCGAGCAATGCGTACCCCAAGTGAACGTGCGTGTGTACGTCTCGTTTCCCTATTGCATTTTAGCTATACGCGAGCAATGCGTACCCCAAGTGAACGTGCGTGTGTGCGGCTTGTTTCCCTATTGCATTGTAGCTATATGCGAGCAGAGCGTACCCCAAGTGAACGTGCTTGTGTACGGCTTGTTTCCCTATTGCATTGTAGCTATACGCGAGCAATGCATACCCCAAGTGAACGTGCGTGTGTACGGCTCGTTTACCTATTGCATTGTAGCTATACGTGAGCAATGCATACCCCAAGTGAACGTGCGTGTGTATGGCTCGTTTCCCTATTGCATTGTAGCTATACACAAGCAGAGCGTACCCCGATTGAACATGCATGTGTACGGCTCGTTTCACCATTGAATGAGTTGCATTTGCGACGGCAATCGCACCGTACTTGTGTTGGCATTCCAGAAAATACATAGGGAACATCTAGGGGAACAGTGGAATGGTTAGAATGCATCCAGGTTGTCAAGGAAACAGAGATTTGAGAGTGTTCTACAGGTGTTCTTAAAAATTCAGTTTGGCAAAACTATACAATGTTGCAAATGTTGTTGTTGAGCTCAGGCTCAGTTTTCAAACCATGCAAATGTGTGTCATGGCCTTATGTGTCATGGTATTGGATGATACATAGGATGCAAACTATTCTGGCCTATCACACAGTACTCCTTGGACTCACAGACCCTCTGCAGCACAGATATAAGGCAGCATGTGGCTGTGAGAGGGCACTTGCCTGCACAACATTGGAGTGGACAACACAGCTGCTGTCTCTGTATCCTCTGGACCCTGATTAGCTGAGCATGGAGAGGGCACCTGCATTCAGTGAGGGGGAGAACAAGGCCCTGCTGGATGCCCTCCTCCCTAACTACAGCAAACTGTATGGGAGACCAGAGGAGCAGGTGAGTGATGTGTGCACTACCTTGGGCTGTGCACCTGTTGTGTGTGTGACACTACAGCCATTGTGTATGTATTGTTTAGAGATGCTATGTTGTTTGGAGTGAGTGCCGGTGTGTACAGTGCGGTCTCTCACATGCAGTTAATGATGTGGTGTAATAGTGTTTACTGCTCCTCTACATTGTGCTAACTGTGACATTAACTGCAATGTGAACCACACTTTCTGCAGTGCCACAACTTGCATGTTCATTTTGGATGTTTTCCTGAGCTCTTGCAGTGTTCCCCGCACGAATGACAGATGAATGTAATCACTGTAGATGGATTTGTTCATGACATGTGTGCCTGTTAGACAAAAGCATGCTTTGAAGTGATGTACATTGAAAAGTGTAATAGATCTTTGTCACCAGGCAAATAGTGTTGGTGATGTTTTGCAAGACTGGTGCATGACGTATGCCACAGCTATACCCATGTGATGAGACAAGCATGCTGCGCCGTGTGCATGACTTGGACAGTTAGCTTGAGGCCTGTGTCACATCTTTTGCAGGTGTGACATGTGCTAAGTGATGTTGTATACACTGTTGACAATGACAAGCAGATGAGCTGTGCCAGGGTGTGCATGTGTGGTCTGAAGATGGTTATTTGGTGTAGTGGGGTGTGTGACAGCATGTCACGTGCTGCAGTGCACCATGATGCAGCATATATTGCTCAGTGTGTGCCTTGCTCAAAGAGTGGTTTGCACCCCTTATGGCATCTGTAGCCTTTCTATGGCGTGTAGTGCATTGTTGTTTGCTCACAGGCCACATACACATGGACAATGATGCAAGTGTGGTCAGAATCCTATGCCCTGTTGTCATCGTATATTTGGTGCAAGTGTGTGTCTTTGGGACATGGACCAGGTGTACTGATGTTGTCTCACTTTATATTCGTGACAGGTATCTGCCTATGAGAAGGGTGTCAGGAGTGAGGGGGGGCTTCGCAGGAGGCTCAGTAACATCAGGAAGAGGTGGCAGGACATCCGGTGCCGGAGCCGCCGCCTCACCAGGGTACAGCTCAAGCTAGAAGCTCCACGCCGGCATGGCGGCACCCGCCACCTCACCCCCCACATGCTCCGGGTCCTGGAAGTGGTGTTCCCTGACCTCCATAGGCAGTTGCAGGAGGGACAGCAGCAAGAAGGGGGTAGGTACATGTCTGTTTGTTTTCATGTGTGTCACATGCTACCTGCAGTACTCCGAGGCATGGTAACACTCCCATAGTTGGAGTGGTGTGGTCAGACAGGCACTTTATGCATTGGCATAAGAATGGCCCAGTTTCAGCAGATGCTTCTTTACATGCCTTGCCCTACTCCACATTTGACCAGCGCTTTGGCTATTGATTGTTTTTCACATGTACTCCTATGGTGCAATGTCTTAGTATGCATATTCCTTTGCACATCATCATGTTGGAGGGGGGTCTGTGACACCTGTTGGTACCTTACATGTTGCACCACATGTGCACTGTGTCTGCCCTTCTTCATATTTTGGCACTGATCTTGAGTCTCAACATGTGTATTCTGCATGAGTCAGCCTCAGTGGCCTTTGTCCATGGTACACTTTCTAATTGTCATGTGTTAGCTACAGGTGCACACTGTACATGTGCACTAATTTTGGCTTGTGCATACTCACACTGGGCAGTGCGTGTGTGCATATTCTCAAAATATGTTGCTTGTTGTTTGTAAATAATATTGATGGTCAGCCAAACAATGCGAGTTTGGGTGTAGGCAGCTGTGATGCCAGTGTGAGGTGATGGAACACTTGGTTCAGGTCCCAGGATGGCATCAGATGGCAGTTCGGGCAGGACTTTTCCCATGTGGCACAGGGTCAAAGCGAATCAAACATGACCAGGTCTGGATTTGGGTGGCAGGGTGGGCAAATGAACTGTGATTCATCATCAGCTATCCTGTTGTCAGGCAGTGGCTCATCATTGTGTCTCTCATACAAGTTTTTGCCATGCCTGTTACTTGTATCCTACTATACATTGAGCTTTGTGTCTCTTACAATTGCCCAAGACTAGGCTTAGCATTGTGCAGAGTTCAGTGGCATGTGACTCATGATGCATGCCATGTTTAGAAATGTGCCCAAATGATTTGTAGCTGATATGTCTGATGTGTACAGGTGACTGATATGTTTTTCTTCTTCTCCTTGCCAACAGCATCATCACCACAATCTGGAGGAGACACAGGCGCGGACCAGGCAGAGGGACCCAGCGACAGTGCCACCTGCTTTGAGAAGTCAGAGGTAGACAGTGGTACGGAGGGTGAGGAAAGTCAGACGGCCGGACCTCATGAGCACGACTCCTCCTACCATGTGGACGGCTCTGAATCAGACTCTCCAGAGGAGGGGTTAATATGCAGCTATGCCATCTTCTACATCTTTGGCTGTCCCCTCCTCCTCCAGTACCATCTCCCCCTCCCAGTTGTTAGGGTCCCTAGGGTCCTTGCTAGCCCCCATGTCTCCTTTGTTCCTGGCACCGCAGCCCCTGCCACTGTCTCCCCTGCTGCTTTCAGTGCTGAGTCTGTGGACCTACTCCGGCAGATTCTAGTAGGTCAGACATCCATGTTGACTGTCCTCCATGGACATACACGAATAATGACACAGTTGTTGTCGTTCATGGAGGGCATGTCATCTGCCATGTCTGATCTACGTCGGAGTGTGGCTGCCATAGAGTGATCTCTGACGGCAGCACTGTCCACCCAGCAGCATCTGCCCCCCCTCCTTCAGACCCATCCACCTCCGCTTCTCCCATACCTACCCAACGTACACTCAGACACCACAGGTCAGACACAACAACAGACACACCCAGCACACCCACACGGCAGACAAAGAGCAAATCTCCACGCACCCAATCTCAAGGGGATGTAGGCACACCCACAGGGAGAGGGGACACACGTCACACACGCATCCACAGACCCACGACAACAGACTAACAGCCCTCTACCTCCACCCCCAATGTGTCCCCTGAACTGGCTGAAGTGTGCAGCCAAGTATATGTAGCCACATTCGGCGAGGCACCGGCCAGTGTGGAGGGATCCACACCACCTGCACCCACTACACCTGTCCTTCCCTCTCCTGTCCCTGCGGTGCCGGATGATTCCCCAGATGATGCCCCCACTGTTTCCACAGACAATTGAACTCTATGTGTAGGGAAGTGTGGGTGTGACAACATCCAGGATGCCACAACCTTTTTCCAACTTTATTTTGACTGGCCATTGGCCTTCTATGAGCATGGACTCATATTTACGTTTTATCTTTGGATGCGGCTGAATAAAGCATTTGATTTTTGGTTCAGTACTTTAGGTTTTCTGATAATGGCTTTGACTGCTGTGTGCCTGGGAGCTGGTGTGATGTTCACATTTGGGTATTGTTACATGTGTCTATTTCATGATGGTAAGGAGGTTAATCATGGTATGTTTCTGCTTTCACTGCTGGGCACTGTTGGAGGTCTTAGCCACACACACACTCTAATGCTGGGCACTGCTGGGCACTGCTGGGGGTCTTATTCACACACGCACTCTAATGCTGGGCACTGCTGGGGGTCTTAACCACACACACACTCTAATGCTGGGCACTGCTGGGCACTGCAGGGGGTCTTATCCACACACACCCTATGCTGGTGGGCACTGCTGGGGGTCTTAGCCACACACACACTCTAATGCTGGGCACTGCTGGGGTTCTTAGCCACACACACCCTATGCTGGTGGGCACTGCTGGGGGTCTTAGCCACACACACACTCTAATGCTGGGCACTGCTGGGGGTCTTAGCCACACACACCCTATGCCGGTGGGCACTGCTGGGGGTCTTAGCCACACACACACTCTAATGCTGGGCACTGCTGGGGGTCTTAGCCACACACACCCTATGCTGGTGGGCACTGCTGGGGGTCTTAGCCACACACACACTAATGCTGGGCACTGCTGGGCACTGCTGGGGGTCTTAACCACACACACACTCTAATGCTGGGCAATGCTGGGCACTGTGGGGGGGTCTTAGCCACACACACACTCTAATGCTGGGCACTGCTGGGCACTGCTGGGGGTCTTATCCACACACACACTCTAATGCTGGGCACTGCTGGACACTGCTGGGGGTCTTAGCCACATACACACTCTAATGCTGGGCACTCCTGGGCACTTCTGGGGGTCTTAGCCACACACACACTCTAATGCTGGGCACTGCTGGGGGTCTTAGCCACACACACACTCTAATGCTGGGCACTGCTGGGGTCTTAACCACACACACACTCTAATGCTGGGCACTGATGGGCACTGCTGGGGGTCTTAGCCACACACACACTCTAATGCTGGGCACTGCTGGGCACTGCTGGGGGTCTTAGCCACACACACACTCTAATGCTGAGCACTGCTGGGCACTGCTGGGGGTCTTATCCACACACACACTCTAATGCTGGGCACTGCTGGGCACTGCTGGGGGTCTTAGCCACACACACACTCTAATGCTGGGCACTGCTGGGCACTGCTGGGGGTCTTAACCGCACACACACACTCTAATGCTGGGCACTGCTGGGCACTGCTGGGGGTCTTAGCCACACACACCCTGTGCTGGTGGGCACTGCTGGGGGTCTTAGCCACACACACACTCTAATGCTGGGCACTGCTGGGGGTCTTAGCCACACACATACTGTAATGCTGGGCACTGCTGAGGGTCTTAGCCGCACACACACTCTAATGCTGGGCACTGCTGGGGGTCTTAGCCACACACACACTCTAATGGTGGGCACTGCTGGGGGTCTTAGCCACACACACACTCTAATGCTGGGCACTGCTGGGCACTGCTGGGGGTCTTAGCCACACACACACTCTAATGCTGGGCACTGCTGGGGGTCTTAGCCACACACACACTCTAATGGTGGGCACTGCTGGGCACTGCTGGGGGTCTTAACCACACACACACTCTAATGCAGGCACTGCTGGGCACTGCTGGGGGTCTTAGCCACACACACTCTAATGCTGGGCACTGCTGGGCACTGCTGGGGGTCTTAGCCACACACACACTCTAATACTGGGCACTGCTGGGCACTGCTGGGGGTCTTAACCACACACACACTCTAATGCAGGCACTGCTGGGCACTGCTGGGGGTCTTAGCCACACACACCCTGTGCTGGCGCGCACTGCTGGGGGTCTTAGCCACACACACACTCTAATGCTGGGCACTGCTGGGGGTCTTAGCCACACACACACTCTAATGCTGGGCACTGCTGGGCACTGCTGGGGGTCTTAGCCACACACACACTCTAATACTGGGCACTGCTGGGCACTGCTGGGGGTCTTAACCACACACACACTCTAATGCAGGCACTGCTGGGCACTGCTGGGGGTCTTAGCCACACACACCCTGTGCTGGCGCGCACTGCTGGGGGTCTTAGCCACACACACACTCTAATGCTGGGCACTGCTGGGGGTCTTAGCCACACACACACTCTAATGCTGGGCACTGCTGGGCACTGCTGGGGGCCTTAGCCACACACACACACACTAATGCTGGGTACTGCTGGGCACTGCTGGGGGTCTTAGCCACACACACACTCTAATTCTGGGCACTTCTGGGCACTGCTGGGGGTCTTAGCCACACACACACTCTAATGCTGGGCACTTCTGGGGGTCTTAGCCACACACACACTCTAATGCTGGGCACTGCTGGGCACTGCTGGGGGCCTTAGCCACACACACACACTAATGCTGGGTACTGCTGGGCACTGCTGGGGGTCTTAGCCACACACACCCTATGCTGGTGGGCACTGCTGGGGGTCTTAGCCACACACACACTCTAATGCTGGTCACTGCTGGGCACTACTGGGGCTCTTAGCCACACACACACTCTAATGCTGGGTACTGCTGGTCACGGCTGGGGGTCTTAACCACACTCACACTCTAATGCTGGGCACTGCTGGGCACTGCTGGGGGTCTTAGCCACACACACACTCTAATGCTGGGCACTGCTGGGGTCTTAACCACACACACACTCTAATGCTGGGCACTGATGGGCACTGCTGGGGGTCTTAGCCACACACACACTCTAATGCTGGGCACTGCTGGGCACTGCTGGGGGGTCTTAGCCACACACACACTCTAATGCTGGGCACTGCTGGGCACTGCTGGGGGTCTTATCCACACACACACTCTAATGCTGGGCACTGCTGGGCACTGCTGGGGGTCTTACCCACACACACACTCTAATGCTGGGCACTACTGGGCACTGCTGGGGGTCTTAACCGCACACACACACTCTAATGCTGGGCACTGCTGGGCACTGCTGGGGGTCTTAGCCACACACACCCTGTGCTGGTGGGCACTGCTGGGGGTCTTAGCCACACACACACTCTAATGCTGGGCACTGCTGGGGGTCTTAGCCACACACATACTGTAATGCTGGGCACTGCTGAGGGTCTTAGCCGCACACACACTCTAATGCTGGGCACTGCTGGGGGTCTTAGCCACACACACACTCTAATGGTGGGCACTGCTGGGGGTCTTAGCCACACACACACTCTAATGCTGGGCACTGCTGGGCACTGCTGGGGATCTTAGCCACACACACACTCTAATGCTGGGCACTGCTGGGGTCTTAGCCACACACACACTCTAATGCTGGGCACTGCTGGGCACTGCTGGGGGCCTTAGCCACACACACACACTAATGCTGGATACTGCTGGGCACTGCTGGGGGTCTTAGCCACACACACCCTATGCTGGTGGGCACTGCTGGGGGTCCTAGCCACACAAACACTCTAATGCTGGTCACTGCTGGGCACTACTGGGGGTCTTAGCCACACACACACTCTAATGCTGGGCACTGCTGGGCATGGCTGGGGGTCTTAACCACACTCACACTCTAATGCTGGGCACTGCTGGGCACTGCTGGGGGTCTTAGCCACACACACACTCTAATGCTGGGCATTGCTGGGTACTGCTGGGGGTCTTAGCCACACACACCCTATGCTGCTGGGCACTGCTGGGGGTCTTATTCACACACACACTCTAATGCTGGGCACTGCTGGGGGTCTTAGCCACACACAAACTCTAATGCTGGGCACTGCTGGGGGATCTTAACCACACACACACTCTAATGCTGGGCACTGCTGGGCACTGCTGGGGGTCTTAACCACACACACACTCTAATGCTGGGCACTGCTGGGGGTCTTAGCCACACACACACTCTAATGCTGGGCACTGCTGGGGGTCTTAGCCACACACACCCTATGCTCCTGGGCACTGCTGGGGGTCTTATCCACTCACACACTCTAATGCTGGGCACTGCTGGGCACTGCTGGGGGTCTTAGCCACACACACACTCTAATGCTGGGCACTGCTGGGGGTCTTAACACACAGACACTCTAATGCTGGGCACTGCTGGGGGTCTTAGCCACACACACACTCTAATGCTGGGCACTGCTGGGGGTCTTAACCACACACACACTCTAATGCTGGGCACTGCTGGGGGTCTTAACCACACACACACTCCAATGCTGGGCACTGCTGGGCACTGCTGGGGGTCCTAACCACACACACACTCTAATGCTGGGCACTGCTGGGCACTGCTAGGGGTCTTAGACACACAGACACTCTAATGCTGGGCACTGCTGGGGGTCTTAGCCACACAAACACTCTAATGCTGGGCACTGCTGGGGGTCTTAACCACACACACACTCTAATGCTGGGCACTGCTGGGGGTCTTAACCACACACACACTCCAATGCTGGGCACTGCTGGGCACTGCTGGGGGTCTTAGCCACACACACACTCTAATGCTGGGCACTGCTGGGCACTGCTGGGGGTCTTAGCCACACACACTTTCTAATGCTGGGCACTGCTGGGCACTGCTGGGGGTCTTATCCACACACACACTCTAATGCTGGGCATTGCTGGGGGTCTTAGCCACACACACACTCTAATGCTGGGCACTGCTGGGCACTGCTGGGGGTCTTAGCCACACACACTCTCTAATGCTGGGCACTGCTGGGCACTGCTGGGGGTCTTAGCCACGAACACCCGATGCTGGTGGGCACTGCTGGGGGTCTTAGCCACACACACACTCTAATGCTGGGCACTGCTGGGGGTCTTAGCCACATACACACTCTAATGATGGGCACTGCTGGGTACTGCTAGGGGTCTTAGCCACACACACACTCCAATGCTTGGCACTGCTGGGCACTGCTGGGGGTCTTAGCCACACACACCCTATGCTGGTGGGCACTGCTGGGGGTCTTAGCCACACACACTCTAATGCTGGGCACTGCTTGGGGTCTTAGCCACACACACACTCTAATGGTGGGCACTGCTGGGCACTGCTGGGGGTCTTAGCCACACACACACTCTAATGCTGGGCACTGCTGGGGGTCTTATCCACACACACTCTAATGCTGGGCACTGCTGGGCACTGCTGGGGGTCTTAGCCACACACACACTCTAATACTGGGCACTGCTGGGCACTGCTGGGGGTCTTAACCACACACACACTCTAATGCAGGCACTGCTGGGCACTGCTGGGGGTCTTAGCCACACACACCCTGTGCTGGCGCGCACTGCTGGTGGTCTTAGCCACACACACACTCTAATGCTGGGCACTGCTCGGGGTCTTAGCCACACACACACTCTAATGCTGGGCACTGCTGGGGGTCTTAGCCACACACACACTCTAATGCTGGGCACTGCTGGGGGTCTTAGCCACACACACATTCTAATGGTGGGCACTGCTGGGGGTCTTAGCCACACACACACTCTAATTCTGGGCACTTCTGGGCACTGCTGGGGGTCTTAGCCACACACACACTCTAATGCTGGGCACTTCTGGGGGTCTTAGCCACACACACACTCTAATGCTGGGCACTGCTGGGCACTGCTGGGGGCCTTAGCCACACACACACACTAATGCTGGGTACTGCTGGGCACTGCTGGGGGTCTTAGCCACACACACCCTATGCTGGTGGGCACTGCTGGGGGTCTTAGCCACACACACACTCTAATGCTGGTCACTGCTGGGCACTACTGGGGCTCTTAGCCACACACACACTCTAATGCTGGGCGCTGCTGGTCACGGCTGGGGGTCTTAACCACACTCACACTCTAATGCTGGGCACTGCTGGGCACTGCTGGGGGTCTTAGCCACACACACACTCTAATGCTGGGCATTGCTGGGCACTGCTGGGGGTCTTAGCCACACACACCCTATGCTGCTGGGCACTGCTGGGGGTCTTATCCACACACACACTCTAATGCTGGGCACTGCTGGGGGTCTTAGCCACACACACACTCTAATGCTGGGCACTGCTGGGGGATCTTAACCACACACACACTCTAATGCTGGGCACTGCTGGGCACTGCTGGGGGTCTTAACCACACACACACTCTAATGCTGGGCACTGCTGGGGATCTTAGCCACACACACACTCTAATGCTGGGCACTTCTGGGCACTGCTGTGGGTCTTAGCCACACACACCCTATGCTGCTGGGCACTGCTGGGGGTCTTATCCACACACACACTCTAATGCTGGGCACTGCTGGGGGTCTTAGCCACACACACACTCTAATGCTGGGCACTGCTGGGCACTGCTGGGGGTCTTAGACACACAGACACTCTAATGCTGGGCACTGCTGGGGGTCTTAGCCACACACACACTCTAATGCTGGGCACTGCTGGGGGTCTTAACCACACACACACTCTAATGCTGGGCACTGCTGGGCACTGCTGGGGGTCTTAACCACACACACACTCCAATGCTGGGCACTGCTGGGCACTGCTGGGCACTGCTGGGGGTCTTAGCCACACACACACTCTAATGCTGGGCACTGCTGGGCACTGCTGTAGGCCTTAGCCACACACACACTCTAATGCTGGGTACTGCTGGGCACTGCTGGGGGTCTTAGCCACACACACTCTCTAATGCTGGGCACTGCTGGGCACTGCTGGGGGTCTTATCCACACACACACTCTAATGCTGGGCATTGCTGGGGGTCTTAGCCACACACACACTCTAATGCTGGGCACTGCTGGGCACTGCTGGGGGTCTTAGCCACACACACTCTCTAATGCTGGGCACTGCTGGGCCCTGCTGGGGGTCTTAGCCACACACACCCCATGCTGGTGGGCACTGCTGGGGGTCTTAGCCACACACACACTCTAATGCTGGGCACTGCTGGGGGTCTTAGCCACATACACACTCTAATGATGGGCACTGCTGGGCACTGCTAGGGGTCTTAGCCACACACACACTCTAATGCTTGGCACTGCTGGGCACTGCTGGGGGTCTTAGCCACACACACCCTATGCTGGTGGCCACTGCTGGGGGTCTTAGCCACACACACTCTAATGCTGGGCACTGCTGGGGGTCTTAGCCACACACACACTCTAATGGTGGGCACTGCTGGGCACTGCTGGGGGTCTTAGCCACACACACACTCTAATGCTGGGGACTGCTGGGCACTGCTGGGGGTCTTAGCCACACACATCCTATCATGCTGGGCACGGCTGGGTGTGTTTAACACACATCATTTGGATGTGACGCAACCTGCACATACATTACTGACGTATGTCCCACACGTCTCACTATTACACTGGTGATATGCGGTAGCGTACCGTACCCCGAGGTTGATGACGTAGGTGCGGCACGTCTCACTATTACAATGGTGATATGTGGTAGCGTACCGTACCCCGAGGTCGATGACGTAGGTGCGGCACGTCTCACTATTGCACTGGTGATATGCGTTAGCGTACCGTACCACGAGGTCGATGACGTAGGTGCGGCACGTCTCACTATTGCACTGGTGATATGCGGTAGCGTACCGTACCCCGAGGTCGATGACGTAGGTGCGGCACTTCTCACTATTGCACTGGTGATATGCGGTAGCGTACCGTACCCCGAGGTCGATGAAGTAAGTGCGGCACGTCTCACTATCACAATGGTGATGTGCGGTAGCGTACCGTACCCCGAGGTCGATGACGTAGGTGCGCTACTATTACAACGGTGATATGCGGTAGCATGTGGCGCAACAAACCCAGACATTACAGGCGTGCAATGATGATGTGCTCGTGTGGCGCCACATACAGGTATACTTCAGTTGTTGGGGTTCGTTGTACTCACCGCCTGCGCCGTCGTCGGTTTCTATGTACGAGGTGGTGGGCGTACAGGACTGGGATCACACAGACAATGGCGTTCATGTCTTGTTTGTCACGTACCGGGGAGCGGTTCGTGGCGGACTCTGGTTTTACGGCAGTTTTGAGCTCTCGTAGCAAAAGAGCCGTACGGAGTGTCTTTAACACGGATCGTACTTCCTGGTACGGATGACGCGGTCTATTTACGTTCGGGCATAGTGTGGAGCGTCAGCCGACTGCTAATCGTATGGACTTTCGATTTGTACGGAGTTTTTTACGAGCCGTACGGAGTGACGCTTTTGGTTGGGATCGTACTTGCTGATTCGTACGGGGACGTTTACGAGTACGAATCGTACGGGGAAAAACGCTCCGTACGTAGATTCGGAGCGCTTTTTACCGGATCGGAATCGACCCCTAAGTGTGCGTTTTGCATGTCTGTGCATACCGTTATGGCAAACAGTACAGCTTCAATAACTCCACAAGACGTACGCGGAGCAGCGTTGGATTCTGTCTACAATGGCCCAATTGCATGAAGGGCATCTACGGAACCTTGCTCATTAGAAATTGTTCAACAGTGACTGAGCATACATAAGAAGCTCTATCCTAACCTGGAGGACCACTTGCTGTGCCTATAATACGCTGGCTTCTGTTGAATAACATTGAGAGTCCACTATTGAAAGGACTAGCAGGGAAGCCAGAGGGACATTCGTATATATTTATGTGGCACATTACAGCGGATTGATGTTCATATACTGCTTTCTGGTATACGCAAGGGGCATTTCTTTGTTCCTGGAGAAAGGGACTGGACGCACTCACGTATAACATTTGGAGTTTTGCGCTGTGTTAATAACATAAGATTTTCTTTGTATATACAGTCAGAGAGTTGTACTGTATGACTTGATCAAGATTGTATAATAAGAAAACACCATAGCTACATAATCTGTGCAGTGGGCTGTGATACTAGATATTGATTGGCTTCTGAATATAAAGCTTCAGCCTCAACACCATCTGACACTTTGTCAATGGCTTTTTATTGACAAAGTGTACTGTCTCTTGATACTCTCTTTTTATCTTTTCCTTTTTTCTTACCTTTTTATCTTTTGATTTATTGCGCAATTATTTGCTATATGGATAGATGAATTGTATATGACTTACTGTTTTGGTGTTTTTAACTGGTTACAGATTGTAGTGATTTTAATAAACTGATACAGAATAATTTCAATATCATTTGTGTGTGGGCATACTGCTTTTTTATTTAGAACTAGGTCAGAGTGATAGGTGTGTTGTCTGAGTGAAGAATATTTATTGGCTTGGTATGTCAAAGGACACACCATTTTTTTCTATAACAGCATAACAAGGGGCATTGTTGTTCGACCTTGTCTACGGTGTTCTTACTAAATCACAGGAAAGGACAGTATTCAAAAACAACAGCAGGTTCTGTGTGAAAGCACAGCAAGGCAGAAGCAAAATACATTTGTATGGTAGCATGTGCAAAGCAGAGAGCAGCCTGCAACGTACTCAGGCTAACATAGGGACAACGACAATGGGCCTGCATGGGACATATGATACAATTAGTAATTATTGGTTAATTAATCATTACTAGTTTGAGGTTACACCCTATGCTCCTACAAACCTAGCAAACCCCAACTAAAATATGACTAAAATAAATCAGATTTACATGATGTAAATAATGAATTAGCAATTAAATAGTGAATAATGCATTAATAAAATAATTAGCTGTTCGTTAATTATTAGTTAACTTCCCACCCTATATACCTACAAACCCAACAGCTCACATTTAAAATTTAACTTGAATATAAAGTTATTGCACAATATACATAATTAATAATCAGCAATTAAATAATTATGAATAAAGTAAGAATTAATTTTAAATTAATTATTACTATTACTTAATGAACTTCCCGCCCTATACCCCTACAAACCCAGCAACCCACTACTACACCATAAATTACTATGAACAATTAAATTTAAATTATATATCACTTAAAATTACAAACTATATTTAAAAATAAAATTAACAATTCTACAAACAATATTAACACATACAATTAATATATGAACTAAAAATCCTTAAGATAATTAAAAAACTATATTTTTTACAACCATACTATTGAAAACAATATTAACAACAACCATATTGCTAATCCGGCCCTCTTTCAGTTAGGATGGGAGACTCCCCATCCGCATATACCCACCAGGCAACTTAAACCCGAGGCTTTAGAAGACCAGGTATTCCTAGAAGTAATTGGAGAATAAATCATCTCCTATTTTGGTGAAAACACAAGCACAGCTTCTTCCTCACAATTAGAACGGAATGCTTTTAAGACAGTGATTGGGGTAGATGTAAAGCAGCTTAGAAAGGGGTGAGGCAGACGTTGCTGCTCGAGGAGGAGGTAGGGAGTAGAACCTGCAGGGAATAGAGCAGTACAGACTGGGAACTCTGGCGCTGCACCTGTCTCTTCTGGAGGCTACAGAGGTGGTAGCAACACAGGTAGAGAGATTGCATTGTCATGATTACAAAAAATATATGGAATGCACCCACCCTGAAAGGAACCGCACAGGCTCATTGCTGGCATGGATCGCCAACCCCTCTAGGAATAGCTCCAACATAGTTGATATGGCAATATAGGCAGGAAGAGATAAACCTGCCCTTGTACGATCACTACACCACACTCTATAAGAGCGTGGCCAGGCAGGGTGAGGCTGGGATAAAGGAATTTCTGTTGCAGCTCCCCCTCACAACTCTCATGGCCGAGTAGGCGGATAGGCTGGGGAGAGGCAATTTCTATACAGGAGGTAAGGGCGGCTATTATAGTAGAGTTATACATGGCTTACACTGCATAACTAGCCCCCCAGCTGGTGGAACTGTATACGGAGGCTAGGACGTTTGGAATGCTCCCTATTATGATGCAGGATGCCCTGGAAAGGGGGTCGCGCATTCCCCAGCTTCACTTGTCCCTGCAATTCAAAACGTTTGCTTTCCTTTTGGAAAAAGACAGCCCACCTGGGATGGCTAACTTAGGGGTCGATTATGATTGCGTTGAATCCGCATCCTCCGGGCCGGTGGAAGCCACCGCCGGCCCGGAGGATGCGGATTCACTGCCGCGTACCCTGAAAACACCGCCACCAGATCATGATGGCGGTGGGATCAGTGGCAGACGGCAGGTCTTTCCGCCGCTGATCCGCGGGGTGTTGACCGCAATTTGCTGGCGGTGTCCTGACGCCGCCACCCAAATTAGGATGTGTGTGTAAACATGCTTTTCCGCAGCGGATTTTCCGCCGTGGAAAAGCATGTGGATATTTGCTTCGGGGGGGCCCTGGCGGGCCCCCAGGGTGTCGGGGGTGTGGGGTGCGCATGGGGGGGACCTATGGTACCCTCCGGCATTTGCATGCACAAAGCGGCAGGCACCACGCTGTGCCTGCCGCTTTTTGCATGCAAATGCAAAGCATGCATATTTAACATTGCGGCGGGTGCTGCTTAAAGCATCACCCGCCGCAATGTTAACTATATGGGATTTGACCGCCAGGGTGGCGGTCACATCCTAATTCCAAGGGAGGGACCGCCGCTGCCCCTGCGGACGTTCCCTTCACCTCGGGGGTGGTGGACGGACGCAAGTCCGTCAGCTATCCTAATCGACGTCTTAGATCGTTATCAGCTGCTTGCCTGAATGAAATGCAAATCAGTTAATCTGCAAGTGTAAAGGATGCTTTGGAGCTGTTCTGGCCTTAATTGATCAAATAACTCCAAGGTTTGTGATGACAAAGATATTTTTTGTGTGGAAGTGCATAGAGTTAACAATTGGGCTGGGAAGTGCTTGCTTTTAATTTTAACTGCATTTGCACAGCCCTTAGTACCTCCAAAGAGGTGTTGAAGGGACTGTTATGTAAAAGAATTAATTGCAATACATAAGCTCTGGTATTACTAAAATCTACATTTTCGAAGCACCATTTTATGGTAAAACTATTTGCACGTTTTGCAGCATTCTATCTTACACTGTGTGTAATGCAAGTATAACATAATGACTTACAAATTCACAGTGCTTTCTGTCACAGGCTAGGACCTTGTTGCATTAAAATACCCATCACTATTCTCCACTGCACAAATCAAGATTTAATTCTGTGGTTCTCTGGTTACACACAGACCTCTGCAGTGCATTAACTAATAATAATAATAATAATAATAATAATGTACTACAGTGCATTTCCCACTGAGTAACAACTTTTAAATTTATTTTTCGTTTACGCTGCCCATTATTTTAGATGTAGATAGCTGATGGTGAAAGACCTATAAAACCTATAGAATATTTTGGCACTTATTTATGAGAGGCTTGCATCACCAGAGCATCACTTTTTTTTGACGCTCCGTTGGCACAAGAATCTCAACCATACCTATGAGGTGGTGCAAAGTCACCCTGCATGGCTTTGCATGGCCTCATAGATATGGAGTAAGACATAGCAGAGGAAGCCACTGTGTTTCCTTATTCTGCAGGAGGTGTTCCATGGGCTTTGCGTGGGGTTACCACGCAACACCCATGGATTTTAATGCTGCCCCATATTTTCAAAATCACGTAAACCTTAGGCTGCTCCAAAAACAGACGCCTCCCTAATGTTTTCATTTCTCCTCGTTTTGCTCTTTCCATGTGCGCTGCATTCTGCAGCTCACATAGAAAGAGGAAAACGTCTCTCAGGATTTGTTTTTTTGAAGGAAGGTTTACCTTTATGTAATGGAACAATCGTGCCTATGTTGGTGCTAGGCAGCAATTTGTGCACCAATGTAAGGGTGAAGGATAAGAATGCAGCGTATTTCATCAATATGGTACATTCCTGCCCTTTCACATTGGCATAGGGCAGCACCGCAGGAAGAATTGTGGCACTGCCCTACGCCAATTCCTCATAAACGAGTTCCTTTGTTTTTAGCTATGTCACCTCGACCCATCCAACTGTACCCAATACTGCGGAGGCGATGATGATCCCCATCCCCTGCCCATACCCTGGCAAAGTGCACTGACTATATACACAGGGCACCTTTACCAGTGCGCCGGAAGAAGGAGGGAAAGAAAAAAGGGAATAATAAGGCACTGGACGTCCAGGGTAGGCAATCCCATCAGCTGGTAAAATAGTCCCAATAGAAGTATATCTGAAGCAGGAGACAAAAAAGAACAGAAGACGTAATGATAATAGTCCTACTGACACATATGTCCACTACTTCTCATTCTGTGACCATGTACATTAACAGATACCCCTGGACCCATGAATCAACCCTTCTTACCGGGTTACAGTCTGTAGTTGCCGTAGATTGAAATGGCAGAGTGCTAGAAGACTTCTCAAAAGGCTCGGGATAGGTTATGCAACAACCTACAAAATATAAGAAGTCCTCACAGTCCAGTAGTCCAAGAATCACAGGAAAGGGCAAAACGAAGGGGAAAAAGTCAAATAGACAGAAAAAACCCCTTTTGGTCAGGATTGAGGTGAAGAATATATAGGACTGAATTCCAAAAGGAACCCTCAACCTACACTAACTAACTACGGGGGAAAAACGCTAAGGGAAAAGGGAGATCGAAAACACTGTTCGTGAAATGACCCAAAAACAGGGCAAAATGAAGGGAATAGGCAACAAAAGACCCCGGAAGACGCCGCTCTCTGGTCAGCACGCAGCTGTGCACTAACCCGACATTGAATTTAATCCGGGAAACGGGGTCTCTAAGGTCCAGAAATGCAGCGTAATTTGGAAAGGCATTCTAGGCGACCTCCATAGGCGCCGAAAATATGTTTATAAAACCCAGGGGAAAAAGGTGTAAAAACCGGGTCCGGCAGCCGTCGGAACCGCGTTGAAACACAGGCACTTCCAGGGAAAGCAGGGTTCGAAGGAGGAAGACGACTCCAGATCCAGACGAAAACCAGGTCCAGACAACAGGATGGCAAAACCAAGCAATGCATAACAGGTAAGAAAGCCCTTAAGTGCCGGAGCCCACTCCCTCTCTGCATCAGGTGACCTGCATGTCCATGGCCATAGAAAGGGGAGTAGGTGGCTAAATCCTAACAGCACCTCCCCCTCAAAGGTCTTCCTACAGGTCGGGGCTTAGAGGGATGTCTAGCATGGAATTGGCGCACCAACCGAGGGGCATAAACACTACCAGCCAACTCCCAAGATCTATACTCTGCTGGGTAACCCTTCCAATCTACAAGGTAATACAACCTACCCCTTCTACGATGTGAATCCAAAATGGCCTGTACCTCAAATTCCTCCTGACCATCAATCACCAAAGGTGGTGGAGGGGGTAACGTCTGTGTGGTTTTTACATAGGGCTTAATGAGTGAAGTATGAAAAACAGGATGAACCCCATACTCATCCGGAAGTTCCAACTTCATTGCCACGGGATTGATGACCTTACAAATGGCAAAAGGACCCACATAACGGGGCAATACCTTCCGTGACCCTCTAATACGAAGATTCTTAGTGGCCAACCATACTTGATCACCCACAGCGTACGAGGGGGCTCGAATCCTATGTTTGTCAGCCTGCTCTTTCATTGTCTCCTTGGCTTTCTGTAGATGGACTTGCGCCTCCTCCCATATATGAGTCAGTGACTTGCTTAAAGTATCGATAGCCGGCACCAGCACAGAAGGCTGCATCGGCAAGGATGGTATCCCATAGAACAAAAGAAAGGGGACATTCCCAAGGCAGAATGCACACTGGTATTATAGGCAAATTCTGCCAATGGAATAGCTTCCACCCAAGCACAGGACAGAGATGACATCGACAACGTAGATACTGCTCCATGGTTTGATTGGTGCGTTCTGTCTGTCCGTCTGTCTGCGGATGGTACGCAGAGGACAGACGAATCTCCATGTGCAAAAGGGAACATAGTTCTGTCCAGAAATGAGAAACAAACTGGGCTCCTCTATCTGATACTATGGCTGTTGGTAATCCATGGAGTCTCACTACTGAAGTCATAAAGGCCTTGGCCATTTCCCTAGCTGTTGGTATTTTAGGCAAAGGGATAAAATGTGCCATCTTAGTAAACAATCAACTACTACCATAATGGCGGTACACCCAGATGTTAAAGGGAGGTCAGTGACGAAATCCATACTTATGGTATGCCATGGTGCGGGGGGAACTGGTAAAGGTCGTAGTTTCCCAGAAGGACTTGAATGCGAAGGCTTACTAATGGCACAAACAGGACAGGAGGCCACAAACACCTGAACATCATGTGCCCATGTATCCCACCAAAACCACCGCAAACAAATTTCCTTTGTCTTAGGAATACCAGGATTGGCAACCAAAGCAGTAGAGTGACACCAATGCAGAACGGAATCCCTCAGCTCAGGGGGAATAAACAAATGGTTCTCATAATACAATAACCCATCTCGTACCTTATACAATGAGTGAGACAACCAAGGGACAAGATCTACATTCCTCATCTTTTCCCTTATTGTGTCCATGAAATCTTCCACGGAAGCACTCCCTAAGATCCTATCCCCAGAAATCATGGGTCTAATGTCTCTTTCAGATCCCACATCCCTCTGTTCTACATGGATCCGTAACAAGGCATCTGATTTTACTTGTTGGGCTGCAGGTCGATAGGTAATAATGAAATCATATTCATTGCAAAACAATACCCAACGCATCTGCCTGGGGGTCAGTGCCCTAGCAGACCTGAAAAACTCCAGATTCTTATGGTCGGTATAGATGGTGACTGGATGACGGGCACCCCATAAATAATGCCTCCATTCTTCGAACGATAATTTAATGGCGAGTAGTTCCCTCTCAGCCACAGTATAATTACGCTCCTCTGGCAACAAGGTTTTAGAGAAGAAGGCAATGGCGTGCATACCTCCTGTATCAGGATCTCTCTGCTAGAGCACACCCCCTACCGCACATAAGGAGGCATCGGTCTCAACAAAAAAGGGCAAGCAGGGTCAGGATGCACAAGTACTGGAGCGGACGTAAACCGGCCGATCAATTGGCTAAAAGCAGCTTGTGCCTCTGAGGTCCACACAAACATCACCCCCTTTTTCAGCAAAGCCGTCATGGGTGCCACCACATCAGAGAAATGCGATATAAAACGCCGATAAACATTTGCCAACCCTAACAGGGTTTGCACATCCTTTACACAGGTCGGCCTAGGCCAGGTCACAATTGCTTCTGTCTTCCGTGGATCCATCTGTATCCCTTCCCCTGAGATAATGAATCCCAGGAATTCCACGCTGGACCTGTGGAACTGACACTTTTCCAGTTTAACATATAACTGATGCTCCTTCAGCTTTTGTAAGACCTGGATCACATGCACCTCATGCTCAGACACGGACGCAGAAAATATCAAAATATCATCTATATATACAATGACACTTAAATCCCAAAACTCCCTCAACACCTCATTAATGAAAAACTGAAAAGCTGCCGGAGCATTACATAAACCAAAAGGCATTACTAAATACTCAAACAAACCAAATTTAGTCCTAAAAGCAGTTTTCCATTCATCTCCCAGCTGGACACGAATAAGGTGATACGCTCCCCTTAAGTCCAACTTGGTGAACACTGTAGCATGTTTTAATTGGTCCAGCAACACCGGAATCAAGGGGAGGGGGTATTTGTTCTTAATAGTCACCTTATTCAAAGCCCTATAATCTACACATGCGTGCAGACTGCCCTCCTTCTTCGGAATGAAGAAGATGGCCAATGACACCGGAGAGGAAGAAGGGCGTATGAATCCCTTGGCTAACATGTCATCCACATATTCCTTGAGGTGTCGCTCCTCAGGCTCCGATAACGCATAAATGCGGCTACATGGCAACACAGCCCCTGGCACCAAGTCAATACGACAGTCAAAAGTCCGATGAGGAGGGAGATTATTTGCTTGACCCTTATTGAATACCTCCCTATACCTGGAATATGGTGTTGGTATAGACATATTTCCATCTGCATTGCTCATAGCCGCACAAGTCAAAGGCGATAACCGATCTGTGGCTACTTGATAACAATTCCGCAGACAGTGTACTGAATCCAAAGTCACAGTACGCCTCGCCCAGTCTATCCGTGGGTTGTGTAGCTGCAACCAGGGCACTCCAAGAACTACACCAAATGAAGGCGCATCAATCAAATCAAAACAAAAATACTCAGAGTGACCATTTTCACATAACAAACACAGAGGTTCAGTTTGCCGTGTGATAGACCCCGACGACAATTCAGTCCCATCGATCGCCCGTACCGGTTCGGGTTGCTCCTTATACACGAATGGAACCATCAACCTGTCCGCCAACTGTATGTCCATAAAGTTGCCTGTTGCACCCGAATCAATCAACACTGACACAACGGCGCGATTACTCCCAGCGACCACAAGACAAGCGGAAACAGTAAAGTGTCGTGGCGCTCTCTGCACTGCTCCCGCTACCTCATATGAAATATTATGATCTTCCCGTCTTGCTACAGATGCCACCGTATTGTTTGGCATCACACTAGATGGTTTCATTGGACATTCTCGGGCATAATGGCCTGCACGACCACAATATAAGCATAAATTCAGATTCCATCTTCTCTCTTTCTCATCAATCGTTAGCGGACCTCTGATACCCCCAATCTCCATAGGTTCAGTACCTGGTTTAGGTTCACTTGAGGATTTCACCTCACTCTTTACCCACATAACACGTGATGACTGGAAACGACTCCGCTCTCCACGTCTTTACAGCATCCTGTGATTCAACTTCACTACCAGATCAATGAAAGCTGCACAATCCTCTGGAGGGTCCACTACCTGTGACACAATATCCGTCACATCCTCTGCCAGCCCTTGATAAAACAGGGAAGTTCTCTTCTCCGCTGGCCAGTGGGTTTCAGACACCAAACGGTTAAACGTGGCAATATAAGTCAACAGGTCTTGTTTGCCTTGCCGTAATTTTATCAATTCCACGTCGCTTGCCTGCATAAAAGCATGCTTTGCAAATAAGCTTATCATTTGCTCCTTGAAAGCCAGGTAATCATACAACACCTTATCATCACTATCAACCAAAGGCACTGCCCACAAAGCTGCCGTACCAACAAGATATGAGATGATAAATGCCACCTTGGCAGAATCATCTGGAAAGGCATTAGGCCGACACATAAAGTGCAAATGACATTGGTTCATGAACGTGCTGACTTTGTTACAATCCCCTGAGAACCTCTTGGGAGCAGCCAACGGGAGAGGAACAGGAGTAGTAACAGATACAGCTATGGGGGTTCCTCCACTTGCTCCCTGCCCTGTACTCCTCTCAAACTGGAATGTTGCAGGCTGAATAACAGAACCCTGTCCTCTAGTTTGGTCCCTACTTCTCATTCCACTGAGTTCCTGTCGAAACCCCACATTTTCCTGGCGTAAATCATGCATCTGGGACTGCAAGGAATTAATGGCCCCCATAAGGTCCTGTAAGGTAAGACTACCCTCCTCGGCCATCTCCTGACCGACCTCATTCAACATCGCCCGGGCAGTAATTTAATTCGTGGGCTTGGTTTTCTGTAACCTCGACCCATCCAACTGTACCCAATACTGCGGAGGCGATGACGATCCCTATCCCCTGCAAACACCCTGGCAAAGTGCATTGACTATATACACAGGTCACCTTTACCAGTGCGCCGGAAGAGGGAGGGAAAGAAAAAAGGGAATAATAAGGCACTGGACGTCCAGGGTAGGCAATACCATCAGCTGGTAAAATAGTCCCAATAGAAGTATATCTGAAGCAGGAGACAAAAAAGAACAGAAGACGTAATGATAATAGTCCTACTGACACATATGTCCACTACTTCTCATTCTGTGACCATATACATTAACAGATACCCCTGGACCCATGAATCAACCCTTCTTACCGGGTTACAGTCTGTAGTTGCCGTAGCTTAAAATGGCAGAGTGCTAGAAGACTTCTCAAAAGGCTTGTGATAAGTTATGCAACAACCCACAAAATATAAGAAGTCATCACAGTACAGTAGTCCAAGAATCACAGGAAAGGGCAAAACAAAGGGGAAAAAGTCAAATAGACAGAAAAAAACCCTTTTGGTCAGGATTGAGGTGAGGAATATATAGGACTGAATTTCAAAAGGAACCCTCAACCTACACTAACTAACTACGGGGAAAAAACGCTAAGGGAAAAGGGAGATCGAAAACACTGTTCGTGAAATGACCCACAAACAGGGCAAAATGAAGGGAATAGGCAACAAAAGACCCCGGAAGACGCCGCTCTCTGGTCAGCACGCAGCCGCGCACTAACCCGACGCTGAATTTAATCCGGGGTCTCTAAGCTCCAGAAATGCTGCATAATTTGGAAAGACACTCTGGGCGACCTCCATAGGTGCCGAAAATATGATTATAAAACCCAGGGGAAAAAGGTGTAAAAACCGGGTCCGGCAACCGCCGGAACCGCATTGAAACACAGGCACTTCCAGGGATAGCAGGGTTCGAAGGAGGAAGATGACTCCAGATCCAGACGAAAACCAGGTCCAGACAACTGGATGGCAAAACCAAGCAATGCATAACAGGTAAGAAAGCCCTTAAGTGCCGGGGCCCACTCCCTCTCTGCATCAGGTGACCTGCATGTACATGGCCATAGAAAGGGGACTAGGTGGCTAAATCCTAACAAGCTACACCTATGAATAGACCCCCACTCTCACTGACCTTTGGTTTGCTAAACACTGTTTAATAATATTTCCCCACTGTAAAAATGATTTGCTGGGGGAAATAGTTGTCGATATTTGTCGATGATGAGGAGGAAATTTTTGTCAGAAGGGGGTCCTTACACCTAAAAAGCTTGACAAGGGGGTCTCGGCATCAAAAACTTTGAAGACCTCTGCTGTAGACTATACCAAAAGCTATTGATGCTTAACCTGGACTTCAAAATTCTGAGCCGAATCTTAGCAACAAGACTTCCTCCACATATGTCAATCCTGACACACCCCGGCCAAAGGGGATTTATCCCAGCCAGCAACACAGCAAAAAATATACAGTGATTGCTCTCAATAATGGAGATGTATGAAAGAGACAGGTGGGATGTGACTGTCTTTGCCATTGACATAGAAAATGCATTTGATAGCCTGGAGTGGAATTTCCTGATGGCGACACTGGAACACATGTGGCTGGGAGAAGGCTTCTTAGCCAGGACAAATTTTTATATGCGCAGCCTTAAGATAGGGTCCGGAAGGGGCGAGTGATCTCTGAGCTCCTTAAGGTGGAGTGGTGGACCAGGCAGGGCTGTCCTCAGCCTCTGTTGCTCTTCGCTCTTGGCAATGGATCCATATGCCCTCTTGGCGAAATCAGAAAGGTGTTATAGTGGTATACAGATGGGAGTACACTGCCATCATATGGCATTGTATGCCGACGACCTATTACTCTTCCGTAGAGAAAGACTTGGCCGGAGCACAGAAAATGATGGAGGAATTTGGGGTTCTCTCTGGCTCAGAATCAATTGGCAGAAGTCTTGCTTGTTCCTCATGGACGCGTGTTGTGAGCAGCCTGCAGGCCTGGAGGCCTTGCAGTGAGAGCCTTGGTGCCTGTCATACCTTGGGGTTAGGATCTTTCACCACCAGTCAGACCTCTTGGAGGGGAACTTCCGTCACGCTCCAGCATAGAGTTCTGTAAAACCTTTCCCCTGTCCATGGCAGGTAGGATTGCACTCCTTACGATAGTAGTGCTTCCTGAGCTACTATATATATTTGTTATGTTACCTAGCTGGATCCCCAGAATGTGGTTTGCTGAGTTGGACTCCTTGATAACACCTTTTATCTTGAGAGCATGCCACAAGAGGGTGGCCTTGTCTACCTTGAAATGGCTGACTCCCGACAGGGGCCTTGCAGTCCCTCACAATGAGTCATACTGCCTAGCTGGGCAACTACAACAGCTCACACAATGGCTCGGAAGCAGACGAGAGGATGGCTGTGCTGTGTGTCCCTTTGTTCCCAACAGAGAGGTGCTGACCAAAATTTAACTGAGGATCGGTCACTTAACCCCAAATGCATCTGGGGAATTGCGGGTGGCAAGTCACTGCTGGACTAGATGCCTCCAGAAGATGCACAGGTTGGTCCCGTACTCACCAGTCCTCTTCTTGACCATGCTCAATGTTCTACCACATAGGGGACAATGGAATACCATAGCTGAATGGGAGGCACAGATGCTATTCCAATAGGGGACCTGTACAGGGAGGGGGAGTTACTCCCCTAGAAGGACTTTCAATTGGAGTTTGATATACCACAGGGCGACTTCCTACTGTGTAGAGCAGTGACTGAGACCAAACAAAGGCACTAGAAAATAGGCACAGTGGAACCGCACCCCTATATGACCTGCCAATATATTGGCCTGTTGGGAGGTACGTTTAAGGCAGTCACATTACTCTACAAAGCAATAGGAGGAGACATGCTCATGCAACTAGATGGCCTCTGAGCTAGATGGGAGTAGGATCTAACCACTCCCATGATGGACAGAGACTGGGAAGGTGTCCTGCAGCATACCACCAGGGGGTCCAGGAATACACGCTTTAAATTGATGAACTTCTACATTTTCCATTGAAAAAACCTCACACCAGGCCGCATGAATAAAATATTCCACAGGACGAATGCTGCCTGCCCCAGATGCAGAGAGGTAGGAATAGAGCTCCTACACATGATATGGGCCTGCCTGGTATTACATGACTACTAAAGAAGGGGTAACAAAAACAGTAGCTGAAGTTACAGGAAAAACAGTTCCCTGCCTGCCTTCCTTCTCACTGCTTATTGGGACGGTTCCCTCATACGTCCAAAACAAAGGTGACCAGTAAATTCCAGGACTTAGCCATCATTCTAGCAAAAAGGAAAATAACGAGAAACTGAAAATCCTTGTTTGGCTTCCCGCTTGGTGGCATGGCAACAAGAACTAGAGAAGTGGGCAGACTGTGAGGGAACAGTACAGATCATAGAGGCCAAATGAGGGATAAGACCACTAGACAAAGCCATGGCCTGGGAAACATTATTAAATACCCCGAAACACCCAGCAGATGCCACAGGGACAGATACACCAGGGGAATTATCAACACCGGACGCCACACATTCATCCTAGAGACTACTAGAGCTATCAAGAGGAACGTTGATACTTGAGGCCTATAATTTGCAAGGGGTGGCTGGGCTGGGACACAGGAGGATGCAAGTATACAAGCATGGGCACAGAATGATAATTGATTACTGATGAGAGACACCACTAGGGAAAGATGTCCCACCCTACTGACCCACCACATTGAATACACCAGAATGGATTCAGACACACCTGTGTCCATGACTCACAGGGAAGGAGGAAGTGGGTGTAGACTCACAGTCACAATGTAGGAACCTGAGGACCAAGCTGACTGACACCATTGCGGCTATGAGCAGCACAGGAGTAAGGACAATATTGGAGGGGTGATTCTATCTGCTATGCTGTGATGTGTAGCATGTTAAGAAAATCCAGAAAATGTGTTAAAAAAAAGACCACAACAATATAGTTAACAACTATGGGCTAGATGTAGGTAAAAAGGTTTTACCGATTCTAAAATACCGAATTTTACCGATTCGGTATTTTAGGATCGGTAAAACCTATGTAGGTAATTATTCGGTATTTTTTACCGAATCGTTAAGATTCAGTATTTACCAATTTGTTAATTGCCTTGAGGCCCATAGGAATGAATGTCAATTACCGAATCAGTAAATACCGATTCTGTAAAATTGTGAAATAGTCAAGGGTGGCAGGGTGTCACTTTGCCACCCGTTTGAACCCCTGATTAGTGCTTGTGTGCCATGTGGCACACATACATGCCCTTAGGGCATGGTGCCCTTAGGTATGTGTGCCACATGGCATAGGTGTAAATGCGCATATTTGCATTTACAAAGGAATTCGTTATTTACCACCGACTAATAGTTGGTGGTAAATAACGAATCCTTAAAGCCCTGTAGCACTGTTTACAGTGCTACCTACATTTCAAAATACAGATTCGGTAATTTTACCGAATCGGTAATTTTACCGATTCGGTAAAATTACCGATTCGGTAAAATTACTGAATCTGTATTTTTTCATGCCCTACATCTCAGTATCCAAATACAGGTCGGTTACAGCTGAAAATCGGCATTTTCGGCCGTTACCGACCAGTATTTGGATACCTACATCTGGCCCTATATTACTTACCTGAAGAAAGCTATATTATTGGCAACAGTATTTCTGCACCACAATATTTTCGTCACACTATTTTTTTCCAATATTTCTGTCTCCCGATATTTACAACTCCATATGTTGTCAAAATACCTCTGAAGTGGACACTTAATAAATGCAATAAGCTAACATAGTGTTGGTCTATGGGAGATATAGGCCTTACCAGAGTAACTGCCAGGGTGCATAAGACTGAAACACACATGTCCTATTTTTAAATACTATGCACCCTGCCCTAGGAGTGGTTAAGGCCTACACTAGGGGTGATTTATATGTTTTAAAATGGAAGGTTTAGGCTTGGCAAAAGGTTTTTTTGGCCTTGTATGAATGGCAGTTCAAAACTGCACTACAGGCTGCAGAGGTAGGCCTGAGACATGTTTTGCAGTGCTACCTTGGTGGGTGGCACACTGGTCGAATTTAATGTACAGTCCCTGGGGACATAGGGTTCCCTTTACTAGGGACTTACAAGCAAATATATGTCAATGAGGTGTAGACCTATGTTAACATGTTTCAAGGAGAGAGCACAATCACTTTAGTACTTAGGCCAACAAAAACTAGTTCAGCCTAAACCAGGAAGTTAAGGCAAAAAGGTTAGGGAGATACCATGCCAAGGATGTCAGGTCTAACACAGATTTACTCTCTCTGTATAATATGTGTGTGATGTAAAGTGCTTTCACACCCTACACTGGCATGAGTAGGTCCATAAAACAGATTAAATACGTGTGAGAAGGGCCTTGGAGAAATGGGGGCACTTTTGGAGGGTGATAGTGAAGAATCTGTAGAGAGGGAATCCATTGGGGGCAGGGAGGCGCCAATAAAGACTGTTGCACTGGGTGCCACCAGCCTCGGCTGCAGCAGGTGAGAGTGGTGGGGCGGTAGGGGCAGCTGGGGGGGATTTCGAGAGGCGACCATGAGGGAAATTAATTATTTATTTAATGTTCCCTTGTGGTCATCTCTCGAAATCCCCCCCAGCCAGCCCCACCGCTCTTACCTGCGGCGGCTAGGCACCACTAGTGCTAAAGTCGGCCATGATAATAAGGAGGAAATACTGTGTGAAGGTTCTTCCTGGTTATAGCTGAATAAACTTTTGTAACGTATTTTCCCATATTCAAGCTTAATTTGGGCGCGGCTCAAAATCTAAAAATATTTCGGCCTGAGTATTAAGAATAGCGACAGCAGTGTGTAGTTTTAGAAAACAAGAATATATTTTTTGTGCCAGTGCTTTGTTTTTTAGATTGTCAGGGGCCCAACAGCTTCCCCAACTGTAAAGTTGTGCAAAAGTCATGACAATACAAAACGTGCACTAACAAAGCCAAAAGGGCTGACAGCCAATGCCAAAGCCTTTGGATTTGCCAGTGCTTTTTCAGACATAGGATGAGGGACTATGGCCGGCTCTTTGGGGTAATTTGTTTACTGCATGTTTTCTGTCTATTTACTTCAAACGCCAATTTACGTTTGTTTTCATTATTTCTAATAATATCACGCTTCAACATTGTATTAAAGAAATGTAATTAATGTCTGTCTTGCAAGTCACACACCGGTGGATTAGTGAAAATGATAGATGACAGGGTCAATTAAATTTGACCAAACAGACATTTACATAAACAAATGAAACCTGCTGAAATGTTTCGAAAAACGTGCTGTTATCCTTGTCGATATTTATGCGTGGGATATGTTATAGCTGCGATGCTCAGCTCTCCAAGTAAAGTGTTACACAGCAGCTGCAGGCATGGGATAATTTTAGCCCCCGTGCATGCACACAACACTGTTTGTTTACCAGGCAACGTGCCCTTGCCAGTTTACTGGGATTAACAGATCATAAGTTGTGGGTGGTTAGCAAGCTGTGACTCAGCGGGCAGGGAAAGGGTGTCATTGGTCATCTCCGAATGGATTGAGAAGCAAGATGCCTTACACATCACATCTGTTCCTAAACAGACTAGAATCTTCTAATATTTAGTTCACTGACGCTGGGTGCATCTAAACAAAGAGTTCATATGAAAAGACACATGTTGTGCAAACATTCTCTGAAGTGGCACAACACCTCTACAGCTCATTCAATGCATCCAAGGGAATTATCAGAACATTATCTATAGTCAGCTTTGCTCAGCTTCCCCATAACATACCTAATCTCAGATCCAATCCAGTTCCTAATTGAATAAATCCACAGGATCAGAAACTGATCTGTCAGAACACTGTGCTCCAGTCATCACTGCCTGTCTCTTTTCCTAGAACATGTGAAATCTTTGATCCAGTTGAAGGCCGCCTTGAATATCTCAATATGAACGTGTCTCTGAGCACATTGCACTCAGTCAGCTCGGCTTTGTGTTCCTAGATCCTGCATCCAATTCAAGTTTCTCTGAATCGCATGCCACGCCAAGTTCACTGGAAATCGAGCATACTTGATAGACACACTACCCCCTCTCATCTAGAAGGTGCCCTCTGGGTCCAGTACACTGCTGTTACTGTTAAATCTTAAACATTTGCTCAAATGCAAAGAAGGCTGCTGGACAAGTGTTGGTAAATTCCCATCTCTTCTCCCAAGGAATTCCCAGAATACAATAGACTTACCCATAATTCCTTTGCCACTGCAAGGCATTTATGCTGTACAACCTCCCCTCTGTGAAGCACCATCTCCTTTCTTTCCTGGGTACTACATTTTGTTTTGGGCCTAATGGCACTTCAGGACAGTTACAGCCTCTTTCAAGAAATGGATAACTCTTCAGCAAGTAACTGCTTTCAGTTACCTAGGGAACGCTAACAGTCCCTCCATATACCTGCTATAATGATTACCGTGGTGTCTGTGACAAGGTTGACAGGAACATCTCGTGGCATAAGATAAATACCTGGAGACCTGAACCAGTGTATCTCAGTGGGTTACAACATATTTACACAAGGGCCTGGCTTTGCATCCATTCAGACAACGGTTCACATGTGTTATGCCAAATCTATACACATCAAGAGCAAAGCAGGGGGGTGTCCTTTCCACACTTTTATTTAATCTCTACTCTGCAGCTCTGTGAAAAATATTTGATATAGACCGACATTATCACTGTCTCATGTATGCGGAGGGTACCTTTGCATTGGACCATACAGAATATGATCTCCAATGGACTTTGATAATGGATGCCCTTGTGTGAATGCCAAGGTGGATGTTACAAGAAGAGGTTGCTATCAAACCTTAACACTATTTGGATTTTTAAGCTAAGGGAGAGGATGTGGCCTGACGGCTAGGGCGGTCAACCTCAAATCTGGGGATCAGGGTTGTGTCTCGGCAACGACGCTCAACATCCTGTGATTCTGGGCAAATCCCTTAATCTCCCCTGGCCCGTGCCTAACAAAAATGAATGTGTCCTTGTGTAACGCAACTGGTGCTCGTGTAAAGCACTCTAACACCTGACACCTTTGGGTCAAGTATGCGCTATATACAACTCTGAAATAAATAAATAAATAAGCTGAGTTTAAAAGGTTGAGCTGATATAAAATGTCATCTAATGCTGCTCGGCTAGGAAAGAGTGATGGGTTTTCTGGATTAAAGCTGCCATTCAATGTCTGTGTGTTAAAGCCATGAAAAATTGATTGAAGGTCAACAGTCTTATCGCTATGGTGACTAAAAAGACTGCCTATCAAAATGCACCAGTGACTGTCTATCTGGTCATGTTGCTCAACATATAAAGTGTTCGAATTAAGGTTGAGTTTGAAGTTTTCACTAATCATCAAAATGAAATCTTGATATTTCAAAAAAATTAAGTAGCAAGGTTTTTAATTATGGCATTGCTTTTCACCTTTATGTCCTTGCTTGAGAAATAAATATATCTTAAGTAACTCGGCCCATCATTTAATATCTGAGAGGTGGAAACAACACAATCATGATTGTTGTTATCCTTTTTTATAAAAACGTCCTTTATATACATCATCAGACATAAATCTTGTGATTGATTTTCAGAACTTCATAAAACAAAGCATGACAAACAAACAGCCAATACGTGTTTAGCGACTACAGCTGCTTCTTTGGTGCTAATGAATAGATCGTTCTCTTTATGCCTGAAATGTTAAGAAGAAAAGGTCCATCAAAGTCACAGTCATCTAAAGTAGTACAATATGTCATAGATTCATCCCCAAGGTAAGGGAAATCAAAAGAATGAAATGTATTGTTTGTGGGATGACATGATAAATTCTCGAATAGAATTCTACTTGATCTTCTTCACCATGGTAAAGGTATCAATATTGAGTGCAGTCACAATCTCGTTTCTCACCACAAATATTCTGTAGAATTTCACTTCAGAAGATATTTAGATATTTAATAAATGGGTAGCAAGACAATGGAGAGTATCCTGTAAAACTACTTCAATGATTAAAGCTCCTTCAGTGACTGGAATAACTAGCTAAAGTGGAAGCTTTCCTCAATGACCGAAGCTCTTCTGTCAATGCTTTTGAACAGCCCTACTTTTGAAGGGCTTCCCTATCAATCTCCTGGCTCCCGGATGTAGTTTCCAGTAATATGTGGTAGAAAAGGAGAGTTTAGCAGTAGGGGAAGATTCTGTGGTAAAGGAATTAGAGGGTCTGATGACAATTGGAGGATGTTAGAATCGGGGTCTCTAATTGGGAGGGGTATGCACCCCAGTCCAAGTAGGGACCACCGCTTCCGACAGGGTAGCTTGGCACAGAGCAGGAAAGCGTAACTTAAGAGACAATGTGTAAAGTACTTGAGCAATATACACTGACAATGAAACAGTAAAAGCACTCATTAAAGCACATCACACCATTTTTTATAAAGAAATAAAGGTTTCTAGGACTCGTGCGAACGCACGATGCAAGACGTTCGCTCCCAAGTGAGCTCCGTCATTTTCTTGCCCGTTTTACCTCAAAAACAAAGAGTTTTGGTCAGAAATGCAGCTAAGGTGAGGAAGCTGTACTGATTGTGCCAGTACCTGTGGATTGGTGTGATTTTTTGCTGTATTTCATCGAAGAAAGTGGCATTTTGCGCTTAAATCACTATACTCCCTTCAATGTGGTGCCACTAATTCTGTGTATAGCATTCGAACCACATATGTCTGTGGGCCCACGCGGAGTACTGCCTGCAGCCTATACTGCGCTTGAGTAGGTCACAGAATTGTAACTGGACATATGATGATTAAAAGGAAGAGTACATAGTATTGCATGCAAGGAGAGGCGTAAGAGTATGATGCATTGCATTTGGGAGGAAAAAAGGATAATCTTTACGGAGGTGATTGAACACTACAGACAACTGCCCTGGTGTCACTAACTCTGTGCATCGTGAGCCCACGACATGTGGCTGTGGGCCCCTGCTCACCGCTGCCTCCGGTCTACACTGCGGTCCAGTAGGTCACAGAGTCTTGATTTAGCCATTACGGAGTTCATATCAGTGTACCGGCATCATCGCAGACTGCATCCCCCTCAGCCCCGGTGCCACTAAGTCTGTTTCCCAACATTCATCGACACTCTCCGGTCGTACATTGGTGGCGTCTGAGTCTGTGGACTAGGGGGTAGTTTTCATCCTCATGTAGCTGATACCGAATTAGTGGTGTAAACGAGGCTGTCGCTTTTCACTCCTCCATTTGCTGTTTCCAGATAAGATCAGACTTCTGTATCATGCGCTGGAGGACACCTTCCACTGTCCCCCGCAACCCTCCGCCACATTCACCTTGGACCTCGACGAGAACCCGCTCAGTCTGCGTGGCCCTAACTTAGTGGACCACAAGTCACTGTCCCATGGCGGGGTGCCTGTACCGGCCGCTGTGCATCCAGGCCACTAATTCTATGCTGGTCAGGTCTGGGACCCCTTCTTCTGAGATATTGGATGACCTCCAAGGGGATGTACGACATTACAATGCGTTCCATTACAACGTGTGCTTTCACAATGCGTCCCTTACAACGCAAGTCGTTACCACGACTTGCGTTGGGGGCGCGGATTGAGAATAGTATAATTTACTATTCTAACACCAGTCCCCGTGGACACTAGGGAAGGTGTTGGAATAGTAAATATACTATTCTTAATCCTCTAGCGCCCTCCAGCGCAAGTCGTGGTTACGACTTGCGTTGTAACGGACGCGTTGTTAAAGCATTGCGGAGTAAAATCCTCGTTGTAAAGGATGTTCCCCCCTCCAAGGTGATAGTCTTGAGATCATCAATGCCATGTGTCTGTGGACCTGCGCTGTCCGCAGCCTCCAGGAGTTGCTCACACCCGTCGTGGATGCCATCATCTGCCTGATCCTATGCTCAGCACTCCAGGTGCCACTAACTCAGTGCACCACGAATCATCATCCATTACTGTTTTGGTTATATGCTCATGCAGCAATGTCACCTCAGGCAGTGTGGGAGATCTGGGACGATGATGGTGAAGGTGATGCAGGTGAGACAGCCTTCCTGCAGCTGCATCAGGAATGTCCTAGACATTTTGTTCACATGTGTGCGCTCAGCTCTATTGCCCCAAACTCAGCGCACTGAAACTCCCGGACACTTCGGTTTGTATGTTGGGTGACCGCTGTACTTGCTCCGGTTCCCTCCATGTTACTTAGCAGTTGACTCTGTTATGCAGGTGTTTTCTGTTTCCAATGCACTGGTGTCCACTGTGCAAGTTGTTGCCGGCACCAAGGACTCTGTGCAGGCTGGCTTCATACTCTCCCCACACATATCCAGCACAGGCATCACTGTACATGTAGCCCTGTCAATAAAGGGGCCGGGCTCACATGACCATAGCCAGTTCAACATAATATCTGTGTGTGTCCCTGTGGTCTTGTATGCTTGAGGGCCCGGGGCCCTACGACATTACATTGTGCTGTGTACAGCGGACGCAGACATGTCACCGCAGGCAGGGGGTTAGTGTTTGGACATGTAGCTTTATCATCACCCACTCAATTCGTAAGGGGAGTGGACTGGCCCATCGTACACAGAGCCACCGTTGGAGTGTGACTGATATGTGCATGCCCCTGGCCGTGGTTCTGTACAGGAAATGTGCATCTGCATATGTCTCTATGGCAGTGTGGGTCTCCTTTGTAGGGTGTAGGTGGTCCCTGAGGGGTAATGGACATCCATGTATGTGATCTAGTTCACCTTCCATGGGTTCGGGTCACACCTGCACCTGTTCACCTACCTCCTTTTGGCATTCTGACACCTGGCATTGAGGTGCCATGTGTGAGTCGGTGAAGTATTGTGGGCCTGCCGTACTTGTGGATGCCTCATGCTGTGTGTTCTGTTGCAGAGGCTGGGTTCTCCCCTAGGTAGATTGGCTGCCCTGGTTCTGGTGGTGGGTTGCGTGGGATGTCCATGAGCTGTTGTAGGGCATCGATGTCGAAGGTGTGGTGGTCCTCTCCGGCATCACTGGTAAGTTGTCTGGTCTGCTCTGCTGGAGGTGTTGTGTGTCCCTCTGCAATGTGAAGGGGAGATGCATGTTGACATTGTGTTGGCATGTATGTTTGCGCATTGTTCTTGTTTTTATGCAAACGGTAGGCCAATGTACATTCTGACTGTTTTGGAGGTGCAGGATTTAGATGCGGGACAGTGTACATTTGGACTACATGACGGATGTGAGGTTGTATGCGAGCATTTCCATTTCACAGTTACCATCTCTGTCAGATGAAGTAGGCCTGTTTCTGCGCGTGTGCGGAGCCAGTTGTGTCTTCTGTTCTGTCGGGGTTGCATATTGTACCACATTGTTGTCATTGTGGATGTGCTGTTCTTGCTATGTGTGTGTGCTGCAGTGTGCCACGGGGATGAGGGACATGATCCAGGGTCATTGTGGGTGTGCAGTGTGCTACACAACATTGTGCATGTGTGCCATTGTGCCCATGTCCCCCAGTCCCTGGACGTTACTCACCCTGTTGTTGTTGTGTCAGGTCCTATCGAGCTGTGTCCGGACTCCCACCTCCTTGCACCATCTCCACACTGTTGACTGTCGCCTCCGTTTCCTCTAGCTCCTCCAGTGGCGCAGGAATCCCATCTTCTGTTGCAGTTGCTGCCTTCCTGTTGGCAGCACCTTTGTGCTTGGTTTAGATTTTCATATCATGCCAGCGCCTCTTGGCCGCCTCCATTGGCCTCCTCAACACTCTGACTGCATTCCCGGTAGTCTAATTGTAGGTCAGTTGTTGGTTGTGTTCTGTCACCTCCGTGAAGCTGATCTCGTTTTACTGCGAACTGCACCCCGTCTTACTCTCCCACCCCACTTCTCATTGGCCTTCCCCAACCCCGTTGTCCTTGCTGGTGGTCTGTGGGGCTTGTGGGGCTTGTGGGGTTCATAGTCTGCCTCTGCGCTTGGTCAGGGTGCATCCATGTCGCTACGCACTTTGGATTGTTTCTGGTGTGTTGTTTTTGTAGCTGTAATAGTGCATTTTCCCGCCAGATGTGTGAGATTTGCAGGCTGTCGCTGATTTTTGTACCGGGATTGGCCTCATCGCAGGATTTTTTACTTTTGCATTTTTGTGGCGTTGGTGTTAACGCAGACTTTTGACTCATTATCTTGTGACTATCGCATGGTACCGTTGTGTTGAGAATGCTTCGTTAACTCAGCGTAATTTTCCCGCAATAGACTGCGATGTTGCGTTAAGTTACTTTTGCGATGGTTATCACATGTTCTTGAGAATATGGGCCAGGGTTTCTACTGCCCACTCCGGTTCTCCCTTCTATAAAAAGAAAAACATGGGCAGCAGGGCATCCAGTTTGCAAGCAATCTAATCTGGATGAGGCAGCCCACTTCCAACAAATTAAGTAAAGCACTCAAAGGTGAAGCCTAAACCTCCCCAAGGATGGGAATTTGTGACTAAGAGTGTCAGTTTGAATGTTGGCTTTCCCCTAAATGTAAGCTTCTGAAATCAGCACTGGGTGAGTTTCTTCCCCAGAACATATGTGGTTGCCCATGCTCATTAGGTATGGACAATGAGTACTCTCTTCATGATTGACGTACGCCCTTGCTATCTGGTTGCTTATTTTTAACCTACCTGGTTGAGATGATATTAAGGGGTAAGGTATAGAAGAGACTTTCAGATCACTGTTAACTCTCTACAGTTGGAGGAATGCTTGGGCTCCTCCAGGAGCCAATGAAACTGAATGTATTAGTCCTGGAAAGTCGCTTATCACTTCAGGAGACTGGCATTGATGATAAATAGAAGGTGTTTAGGGCAACCACTGCTACACATGCATGTCCCCTAACCACCAGCCTGTTATATCCATGTCCGCCTGACTTACTGGAATAATAGTTTTTTTTTTCAACTGATACTTTTTATTCCTGGGAGACAGAAGATGCTGAACCCAGGGTGTTATGGGTAGTTGAATCCATGCTGTTGTGGCTGCTTATAAAGCTTGGCCTCTTGGACCCTGGCAGTTACTTGTTGTGAGTGTAGCTCTGATAACAGTAGATTATAAAGTGGTATTTTTCTGTCCACTGGAGGGGATATGAATCCTTTGAATATTTGGAACAGCGCTCTACGGAACTTCAAATCTTGGCAAGGTTACTCACAGGATGGTTCCATGTTTATGAGAAATCTATATTTAGTCAGAATTTTTTTAACTCTGGTCATGTCTCTTTTGACCTTGAAAAATGAAGATGCAGAAATCAGACACTCGTCCAGATAACAGAAGAAAGAAATACCTCCTTTATGCAACTCTGTGATAAATGGGGCAAGTACTTTTTTTGAAGGTGATAGAATTTGAAAATGATAATGGTTTCCATATATATACCATCCAAGGAATTTCCATGAGCTGTTATGAATTAGGACGTGGAAATAGGCATCAAGGCATTCTATACATGTCAAATGCTCACCACTGCTGATGAGTGGGATTATTGTTTGGAAAGACACCATCCAAAAAGTTTTGTATGTCACAAACTGGTTAAGATATTCAATGCCATTGATGGGTCAGTGTTGTCCCAGGGTTATTTTGACTGAAAACAGGATTGAATGACAACCATTCCCTTGTTCATGCTCCAAAACCAGTGAAATTGCAGTCTATAACAGAAGCAACAATTTTGTACAAAATCTTTATGAGCCTTTCTTTCTTTCTTTCTTTCTTTCTTTCTTTCTTTCTTTCTTTCTTTCTTTCTTTCTTTCTTTCTTTCTTTCTTTCTTTCTTTCTTTCTTTCTTTCTTTCTTTCTCTCTTTCTTGAACCATATTTAATGTCTCTTGAGATAAAAGGCAGAAGTTCACTAGCAATCAGTTTAAAAGGAAAATCTTTCAGTTCGTTGACAGGATACTCATTGGCGTTCTGCAAAGGAAGCTCAGTCATGTTGAAAATGAAATACCTCAAAGCACTTATTAGCAAAGGAAGTTCAAACTGGAGCCCAAACACTATATCAGGTTCCCTCAGATACAGATAAATGTCCACCAGTATTCCAGGAACCAAACAATTCGAACTCTTGGTCATTTACTAAGAAATATATTCATTCAGAAGAAGAGTACCTCCAACAAGGCACCCTCACTCTCTTTGACCTTTTGAGTGTGTTTTCTTCTCCTTCTCTAGTGTCACTCAACTCTTAGGTCTCTATATCATTGTGACCAAAATCACTTGGTACGGTCCGTGCCAGCAAGGCTCCAAACAGCTTTCACTCATGTTCTTCTCGACCAGAATCCAGTCACTAGGAGTCAGGTCATAGGATTGCTCCTGATGAGGTGGGACCATAGCAGCTTTGACATGATGAGACACAGAACACACCACAACAGCAAGTGCTTTACAGTAGGCAAGCACCAAATCACCTGTGATGTTGAAAAGCACATTAGCAGGCACTGCAGGCTGTCTCATAGCCCTATCTGTGATATTCTTATGGGGGGGGCAATTCTGTCCTTCGATCGAGTATGCTGCGAAGACTCATCATCACAAGTGGCAATGCAACAGGCCATTTCAATTACATAGAAGCACATACTTTGGCAGGCCTTGATTTCAAAGTTCCATTGACCTGTTCAACCAGACCAGAAACCTCAGGCCTGTAACTGCAATGCAGTCACTGCTCAACTTGCAAAGCAGCGCACAGCATTCTCAAAACTTCATTGTGGAAGCGCGTTCCTTGGTCAGATTCCAGCTGGATGCCAAACCTTGGTATCAACTCTCTCAACAATAAATTTGCAACTGTCAAACTGACATTCTTGCATGCAGGATATGCCTAGACCCACTGTGAAAAAAGGCAAACCACTACTAACACATATCGCAGTCCATTACATACTGGCATCTCCATGAAATCTAGCTGCATCCTATTGAATGGACCACCAGACTTTGCAATGTGACTCAATGTAACTGGCTTTCTTTTCCCTACATTATTCTGTTGGCACACGACAAACCTGTAACTCAACACTTCAGCCATCAACTTAAATCTGGGATTAAACCAGGTTTGTCAAAACAACCTCACCATCGCATCTCTTCCTACATGAATGGGACCATGATAGTGTCATGCCATCAGTGATAAAAAAAACGATTAGACATCACTGGTCTTCTATCTGCTGAAACCCAAATCTCGTCCTCACCCATCTTAACACAACCTGCTTTGACCCACCCTAGCTGTTCTTCTTCAGACACTTCCCGGTAAGTACAACAATATCGAGAATAAAATATAATTGTAGAAAATATCGTTTTATATATATATATATAAAAAATTATGTAAAATAAAGGAATGAAATAATTTAATTTAAAAAACATTATGTATGTTTATTTGTAAATGTTAACAATTATAATAAATAAATGTAATTTAAAAAAAATTATACATATGTAAAGGGGCTGATTCCGATTTGGTAAAATCCCCTACGAATAGTCGTACAGAGCATGTTTCCCGTACGAATCGTACACCTTCAACATCCCCATACGTACGATGAAGTACGATCCGAACCCAAAGCAGATCTCCGTACGAATCGTAGGAAAGACCATATGACTTCAAAATCCGTACAAATCGCATTCGGAACACGCAGTACGTGACGTCCGTACGGATCGAAGCAGCTTTTTCCGAACCAACAGGTACGATTCGTCGCGTCAACACTCCGTACAACTCTTTTTCTACGACAGCTGAAAACGCCGGTAAAAGCAAATTTCGACTCGAACCGCGTACGAAACGGACCCCCCCCATGATTGCAGGGGTACGGTGCGTAAGGGTACGGTGCATAGGGGTACGGTTCGTAGGGGTATGATGCATAGGGGTACGGTGCATACCCCCACGATTGCAGGGGTGCGGTGCATAGGGGTACGGTGTTTAGGGGGAAGGTGCGTAGGGGTACGGTGCATAGGGGTACGGTGTGTACCTCCATGATTGCAGGGGTACGTGAATGTGTGGCTCTCTGTACAAATTGCTCATACGCACGTTTCACGTACGAATCGTGTTCTTGTCCCCTGGTCCGGATCGTACTTGTTGGGTCGTACAGCATGTTTACGATTCGTACGGTTCACTGTGAGAGTCTGTATCGTACGGATTTTTTCTTGCTTTTCGTACGGTTCGCAAAGATTCGGACGTATATTTTTCCTATGGATCGTACTACCTGATTCGGACGGATTTGTATGATTCGTACAGAAAGGGCTACGAATACTAATCGTCGTACGGATTGGTTTCCCGAATTGGAATCGACCCCAAAATGTAATGCATATATATTAACTTAAAAACAATTAATTCATAATAATTTGATTTAATTTGAAAGTGTCATAAATATATTAAAAATTGTATATGGAATGGAATGGAATGGAATGAAGATTTGTAAAGCGCGATGGCTACCCAAAGGCATCCCAGCGCTGTAGACAGACTGGTGGGTTGAACTGTAGGGGCGGGAGTGAGGGGAGCAGAGGGAAGGGTTAAGTGTGGGATTTATTAAAAAGCCAAGTTTTTAAGAGTTTTCGAAATGTGAGCAGGTTGGGTTCTGACCTGATTGTGAGGGGCAGCGTGTTCCAGATCCTGGCCAAGTTGTAGGAAAGCAAGTGGCCTCCGCATCTAGCTCTTCTTATACGTGGTACGGAGGTTAGGTAGGAGGTCGTGGATCTGAGGGCCCGAGGAGGATGGTAGGCTTCAACCAAACGTTGATTTATGGCGGGGCCTGTTCCCCAATAGGAGCGGTGCGCGATGCACATGCTATTGAATTCTATTCTAGATTTCATAGGGAGCCAGTGGAGGTCCTTCAATCTGGCTTTGACTGAGGAACGGCGAGGGAGGTTCAGGAGGATTCTTGCTGCGCAGTTTTGGATAACTTGCAGTTTGGACAGTGTGGACTGTGGGGCGCCTAGGTATAGGGCGTTGCCGCAGTCGAGGCGTGACAGGATTAATATATATATGCATACACTTGTAACATAAAAATCAATAAATATATTTCATTATAAATTTAAATATTGAATTTTTTAATATATTTAATATATGCACTACATTGAGTGCAACAGTAGAGAATCAGTAGAGAAAAAGTTGGATTGCGGAGGGGATAAAATTACTATTCCCACTCCAGCGAGTGCAACAATAGGGAAAGTGTTGGATAGCATAGTGTAAAAAATGTAATGTTCCCACTCTAATAAGTGCAACATTAGGGAAAGTGTTGGATAGCTTAGGGGAATAATTTACTATTCCCACTCCAGCCAGTGCAACAGTAGGGAAAATGTTGGATAGCGGAGGGGAATAATGTACTACTTCAATGAGTGCAACAGTAGAGAAAGTGTAGGATAGAGTAGGGTAAAAAATTACTATTCCCACTCCAGTGGGTGCAACAGTAGGGAAAGTGTTGGATACCGGTGGGGTAAAAATTACTATTGCCACTCCAGCGGGTGCAACAGTAGGAGAAAGTGTTGGTTACTGAAGGAGATAAAATTACTATTCCCATTCCAGCAAGTGCAACAGTAGGGAAAGTGTTGGATCGCGGGGGGGTAAAAATTTGTATTCCCACAGAACAAACTTCAAAGTTAAAAACAAACAAAATATCAAATACAAAACAAAATACTATTAAAAAAACAAAAACAAAACATATGTAAAGATTAACAAAACATATAAAAAATATTTTATTCTAGCAAAAATGAACATAAAAATATTAATTTGGTAAATTTAACAAACAATTTACAAACAATAAATATTTTGTAATTGGAATGAATCTTAATCCAGAAAATAAAATTTACGTAAATGTAATATGCACTTTCCTTCCCTATAACTCCACACAATTAACAACACACATCTAAATTAAACAAAAAAGTATACCTCCATAATTTACACAATTAATTGTCAATTAAACAAATATTAATAATTTTAAAAACACATTTAAAAATTTAAAAAATAATGTACAAATCAAAGGTTACAGCTATTGAACCTAAATCACCCCAAAAAATAAAAAATAAACAATTACTAAAAATATCTATCAATTAATAAATTATTAATGAAAAAGTAATGATTAATTATTTTAAACAAAATTTCTTTCCACACTCTACACCAATAAACACAAAACCATACACTAAAATATTTACACAATTTCCATAACAAATTTTTCATTATTAAATTATTATCAATTAAAACCAAATAATTTTTTTTCCGATTACTTCCCAACATTTACCACTGTAAACCCCACAACTCACATCAAAATTATTACGCAATTGGAATATTTAAATATTAATTCATTAATTAGCATTAATTAACAAATAATGAATTATAAATAAATAAATTACCTCCCACAATATTCCCCTATAAATGCCACCACCAATTTCGTAAAACATGACACAATTAACATAATTATTTAACAATTAATTATTTAATAACAATTAACAAGCAAAATATAAATAATTATTAGAAAATTAATCCACACAATTGACACTATAAATAAAAATGTATTATAAATAATATCAAAAATATAAATAAATGGATTACAATTAAATTACTTCCCACCTTACCTAGAAGGGTGGGACCACCACAATCATTGAGCATGATATGCTCTTTGTGTTCACAGCACCTGCTTGATCTTCCCCCTAGGTTAGGGGGATCCCAAAATCGTCACCTCTCCCATTGCCTGATATTTTTCACAGAACACTTTTGTGAATTGGTTCTATGCATTTTGATATGTAAATGTAAAGTTGTTTTATCAAGGGGTTGTGGTTGCAGTAGCTTACTCCAGAGTTGTTGCATGAACTCTGTGTTATGTGTATTAATACATAATGCCCTGTATTTGCGCGTATTAATACAACATAAAACTATCTTTACATGCTAAAATACATATAGTCATGAAAATGAAAATATAGCAAACAGTGCCTTTAATTAAACAATAAATAATTCTATCTTTACATACTAAAATGCATATAGTCATCTCACAAAGGTGAAAATGAAAATATAGCAAGCAGTGAGAGAGGTGATGATTTTGGGGTCCTCCCTAACCTAGGGAGGGAACCAAGCAGATGCCTTGAACACTAACGGGTCTATTAGTATAGCCGACGGATCACTATTTCCCACGCCAGCCTCCCATTTCGCCCCCCCCCCATATTATGATGGCAGTGGGGAACCAGGCGGACGGAAAGACCGTCCACCGGTTTTCCGCCCGTCGACGAGTTGACCGGGCGAAAAAAGGGCTTAATATATTGGCTGTGTCTGCAAGACACCACCATCCATATTAAAATGAGGGCGGTGGTGTGCCTTTCCATGGCGGCGTTGCCGCCATGGAAATGCATGTGGTCTCTGCATGTAGGGCCCGTTACGGGCCCCCGGAGTGTTGGGGAGGTGGAGGTTGCATATGGGAGTAACATTGGCGTGGACAAGGTGGCAGGCACCGTGCGGTGCCTGTCACCTTGTGCATGCCAATGCACAAGGTGCATCTACAGTATTGTGGTGGGCGATGCTATGAGCACCACCCGCCGCAATGTTGTGGATGGCGGTGCCCTAATTGCCGGTGCGGGACCGCCGCACCACTGGCGGCCGGTCCCGGGTGATGGGCGGACTAAAGTCTCCTCACCATCCTAATAGACCCCAAGAGTACATCATGCTGAAATGATTTGGTGGTAGTTCAACCCTCCTAGTAACCACCCCATGCACCGCTCAGCGGAGAGGTGTGGTGCAGCGGTCAGGGCAGCTGACTTCAGAGCAGAGGGTTCACAGTTCGATTCATGGCTCTGGCAGCAGCTCAGCTCAGCAACATTCTGGGCAATAGCTCACTTAATTTCCACGATGGCCCCTAGTACCTTGAGACCCGTAAGGGTGAGTAGTTCGTGCTTTACAAATACGGATTTTACTAAATACAATCCCAATCAAAGCCCTGCAAAGCATTATGGGACGATATTCTAGAATGCAGTGAATAGTATAGTATCCAATATCAAAACATTCCACAAGGGGCAGGCTCTCAGGCTCAGCTGAGAGCTAATACTATAATATTCACTCAACTCTAGAATCTCGCCCCATAATGCTTGGCTGGGCCTTTGGTTGGCATTGTAATTTTGCCTACAACTTTGCTTGGGGTGGTCCTAGGAGGATGGGACCACCACCGAATCTGTCAGCGTGATATGCTCTTTGTCTTCAAGGCATCTGCTTGCCCTCCCCCTAGGTTTGGGGTGACCCCAAAATCATCCCCTCTCTCATTGCCAGGTATTTTTCAAAGTTCACTTTTGAGAATTGCTTATATGCGTTTTAGCATGTAAAGGTAATGTTGTTTTATCAATGAGTTGTGGGTTCAGTAGCTAACTCCACTACGTAGCGGAGTCGGAATTATTGCATGAATTCCGTGTTTTCAATGAAATGCGTAGTTACTAAATCACTGTATCCTCCGCTAGCGGAGCGGAGTTTATTGCCCACAGTTATGTGAACCATGAACTTTCTGTTACTTGGGCATCACAATCTATCACACAACCCAAGGCTGCAGCAATGGGAACCTCACAAAAACCATTGCCTACCTCTGTCTGCAAATAGCACTCACAGAGTGCCGCTTTGTGTTGAAATTTTTTATTGAAAACACGTGTAATAAATACATATATATAAAGATATATAATTGCAAATAACATTATAAGCATAAAAATGGTGATACTTCCCCGCCTGTTGTATTACTTCCAGAATCTCCCGGTGAGCGTTCCTCGAACACTTTTGCACCCTTCCTGCAATGCTTCCTTTGGAATAAGGGCAAGACTTCCTTTGGAATAAGGGCAAATGTAGAATAGTGCTATTCAAGATACAGCTTCCGGGGGAAAGATGAGGCCTCGGGCCCAAATTTTGAACATTATTACTTTACAGCACATTTACATTGGCTAACTCACTGGATGGCGGGACGGTATGGAGAAATTAAGACTGGCCTCCAGATCCCATGCACAACAGACTGTGAGAGAAGCTTTCCTCCTACTGGGGGCGATCTCTCAATGGGCCAAAAAACTATTATGAGTGTCTCACACTAGCTTTCGTATGAGTTTGTGTCTCATGCCAAATATGCCTCAGTACGCAGATGGGATTCATCTAACTTCTATCCAGCAGTTCAGAGAAATGATTGGGAAGGGAGGGGGTTATGAAGTGGGAGACAGCCAAAGTGGAAAGCCTGTGACACATGTTCCAGGAGGGCACACTAGTCCCTTTTGAATAGTTGAGAGATAATATGGGCCTCCAGGAGAGGCACTTACCGGCCCATGGCCGGCTGGTTTCTGCACTTGGCCGGTTGTGGCACGTCGATTACACAGAGCCTGATCAGCACCTGCTCATACACACCATGCAAACTATAGGTGAAGGCTGTTACCTGATATCATGGTAAATGCGAGCCCTTTCACATGTAGTGCAGACCCCCTAAATAGTACTTCACAGGGCTTGGGAGGGAGACATAGGAGGGGAATTGGCGTAGAAGAAATGGGAAAGGGCCCTCGTACACCCATGCAAGTTTTCCCGTAACTCCAGATTCCAGCACATACAGCACAACATTCTGCACAGGGCTTATCTAACCCTGGCTAAACTCTATAGGATCTTCCCTGGATCCGCATCTACCTGCCCACGGTGTATGAAGCCTTGGACAGACATTGCTCACATGTCCAGGAACTGCCTGATAGCCAAGGAGCTATCGGGCACATGCATCAATGTCAATTGCATTCGCAAACAGTGCGAATCGCATTTTTTGGCCGTTTGCGAATGCAATTGACAAAATTGGAATGCATCATGTTTTTCGCAAATTTAGAAATCGCAATCATGTTGCGATTTCAAAAATTGCGATTGCATTTAAGAAATAGCATTTTGCGATTTCTTAAATGCAATGCATGATCATTTTAAATCGAATTCGCAAATAGGGAGAGGTAAATTACCATGAAGTCGACCTTCATGGTAATTTGCGAAAACTTTCAATAATGCACAAAAGTGCATTTTTGAAAGTTTCATTTTACACACACACATGCCCATGGGGCATGTGTGTGTGAAAAATGCACTTAAAGTTATATTTCAGGGGTGCAGGGGGGGGTCCTTTGGAATTGCATTCTCAATTTGCGATTCGCAAATTGCGAATCGCAAATTGAGAATGACTTCCCATTCATTCCTATGGGCCTCTAGGCCCATAGGAATGAATGGGAAGGGATTCCTTAATTGCGATTCGCAAATTGTGAATCGCAATTAAGGAATTTTAAAAAATCGCAAAAAAATTGCGATTTCTTGATGCATTGCCGTTTGCAATTTCTTAATTGCGATTCCTTAATTTTCGCAATTAAGAAATCGCAAACGGGAACAATGATGCATGTGGCCGCACATCCAGAGGTCACAAATAAACTAGCCGATATATTGTGCTGCACTGATCTCAATAATATGGCGAGTGGCGCGCTGGGGCTATATAGGCACAGGACAGCGGTGATGCTACAAACCACTTCATAGATGTGGAGATGATGAAGGTCCGTAGGTTGATTGCCATGAACTGGAAAGCTGGAGTACTACCCAGGATTGGACACTTTTGCGTGGGGAAGGGACAAGGCAGTAGCATTGCGGCATGAGAGCTGCATAAGAGACCCATAGCAGCAGATTGGGAAGGCTTTTTAGACGGCTTACAAGCACCGCAAGCAGACCACGATGGGCAGGAGTGAGAATACTGCTTCACTAAAAGGGTGCGTCCTCTTGCTGAGTGCTGATTTCCCCGACCAGCACCCACACATGTAGAAGATGGAGGGGTGGAGAGTGCATTGAGGCTGTGAATTGTGTTCAACCTTCCCAGATGCTAGGACTTATCAAACTAGGAAGGTGGGTGTTCAAGGCTAACGAGACGAGGGGCTGGAGGGACTGGACTGTTCCACCACCTTCAGCTGTTCTAAATACAACTGCTGCTCATTTGGCTTATTGTTTGAACTGTTCAAGATGTGCTGACTGGAAGAACCAGTAGCTCCAGATTGACTCAGGGAAGTATGACATGAATACAGGGTTGAGGTGAGATTAATGTTGCATCGATATGGGTTCTTGGCCAGAATGTGCAGGCCTTCCACCCATATTGCTAATGTCAAAAACCAAAATAAAGATGGTTAAAAACAAAGTCTCTGGAAAAGGACATATCATAGAAGCATGTGCTGTTAATGTTTTTGTTTCTGATAAAAAAAAGTTTTCGCCTCCAGGGATTTTGACATTATTGAATATAATTAGGGTGGAATGAAGATTTGTCAGTTGTTGATGTTTAAGAGTTTTGATGCAGAAACAGGCACAATTGAGCTTAATTCTTATCGGCACTGGTAGCCAATAGATCTCTCTTAATCATTGTATTTTTCGGTTTTACCTTTTCAGAACCAGATAAAAAGTCTGGCTAACAGCTAAAAGGGCCTTCTGAGGTATAAGTGACTTTTTTGGGTGCTCTGATAAGAATAGCCTTAGTGCCTGATTACTGAAATTTCCCATTCTAAACAACTATTTTCAATTAGTGATGAAAAACATCAACCAATTGCGGGTCTACAAAGTGTCCGAGTCCTTGATGAGTAAGAGAGCTTTGACAGAGGTCACAGTGCCCTTGTTCTGGCTGCATTGCATGCATCCACAAGACTACGCCAGAGGAAGATCCTTCTCCTACCTCGCAGCAAAGACCTGGCCACCCTGCCTCTCCAACTCAGGCAATAACCTTCACTGTCGCATTTCAGGAAGGAATTCAAGGCCTGGCTCTTTTACTGAACCACAGAGCCTTCGATAGACCAGCAGTCTCCCACCCCCACCGCCAACCCCCTCCGACCTCCTCCCACCACCTTGAGAGCCTTATGGGCGAGTAGTCATGCATTGTAAGCCATCTGATTGACAGATAAGTCAAGAAGCAGGAGAAGTATGCCTATTCCATTGTTCAGTATGTGGTAAATATCACCAAAATGTTGGCAGAGGTTTCACTGCTGAGTTCCTGATTGATATATTGTCCTCAGATTTTAATTTTTTAAGGGCTGTGAGAAATGAATCATCGTTCAGTTTTCAATGACTTCCAGTCTCAAGCCATGGGAGTATCGTTACTGGTCTATAGTTGCTGTGTTTGTTTGGGTCAGATTGAGATTTTCAATGAGAGTGATGTAGCCTCTCTCAGTAAGTAAGTCTCTCAGGGCATTCAGGGAGATGTCTTCCTCGAGGAAGGTATTAATTATGCAACACCAGGTTTTGTAGAAAATCTGGAAGTGGATTTTGATACATTTGCTGATAAATATTGCAAAAGTAAGAGTGGGTTTCAATAAATTTACTATTTTAGAGAGCTGTCATGTATATTGAATCCTGGTTCCAGGTGAATTATGTCAAATCCTGATGGTGTTGATTTATCTGCCATCAAATGTTTGGGACACATGATTTTTCGAAATTCAGTACATTTATCTGTGTAATTTAACTATTCTTGATGAGATTGAGGTTTGATGCGGTTCTTTATAATATTGAAATTTGCATTTTCTTTTTAGGATTCTGGGATTTTTTGTTAAAGATAGGTTTCTAATATCAGACATTACTTCTTGTTTGTATTTTTAGCAAACCTTCTTAGTTCTGTTACATTAATGTGAGACGTATTGGATTTTTCTCTTCATTCCATCTTCAGTCTAGTAATTTGAGTGCCTTTCATTCGGTTTTTTTTTCTCCTCATTCGCCAACTCGCCACCCATTTCTACTAACGATACCACCACTGGGCTTTTCATCTCATATGCTGGTAAGAGGAAAGAGGCCTAAGCCACACCGGACGCTGAGAGTACTTACAAAGTGACCAAACTTCCCAGCCAATTGCCTCAGCCGGTGTGACCACCTCATCCTCTATTTGTTGTCCTGGGAAAATACATATTTAATTGCCAGCGAGATAGGCGGGGGCTTAATCATTGGATGTAATTGGTTGTTTGCCTTATACCACAGCCTGTGACATTTACCCTTACCCAAAACACAAAAGAAAAGGTACCCAAAACCCATGTTTTTTCTTGGTGAGATCTAACATATCCAATTTGGCTATATACCTCATAGCCAATATCCAATCCATTACTTTGGGGGGGAGCGGGGAGACCCACAATTTGCACAACTCTCTTCGAGCCAATAACATTGCATAAAAAATAAGTTTTGCATTATCATTCATGCTTTTAACCTCTAAATCATATCTCCCTGTTATTACTATTTCGGGGCTTACCTCAATTCGCAGATTCAGAGCTTGAAATAGACAATTACTCACGTCCTTCCAGAATTGACTTATATTTGAGCAAAACACAAACATGTGTAAATCGTCCTCGTTGGGGGTCTTGCATTTTGGACATTCCACTGCTCCACCAGCTTTAAATTTCGCCAGTCTACGAGGAGTCCAATACGCCCTGTGGATCGTGAACAAAGCATTTCGCCTTAAATTTGCGGGTTTAACAATTCTATAAAGCATAGCCATTGTTACTTGCCATTGGTTCTCCGTCGCGATCCTCGGCAAGCTTTCTTTCCATAAGACCTCCGGGAGCTCGAAAGGGCCATCCTCCTTGTCCAATATCATCCAATACCAGAGGGCCACCTCCTTCTTGAAGACCCCCTCCGTTCCAAGTTTTAACTCAAGGTCATTTTGTGTCCCTATTAAGATTTCTGGATCACTTGCCCAGCTCTGAATCTGTAAATATTTATACATTGAAAAAAAATGCCCCCATAACTGCTGACATTGACCCCATGTCACCAACTTGCCCTCCTGGAACAAATCTTTCCATCTCTGTACTAGGCCAGCCCTCTTAAGCGGGAGAGCTAAAGCGTCCATCGTCCAAGGCGGAGATCCTGGAGAATCCCATACTGGAGCCATGTAGCTAAAATACGGTATCTTCAGTAATCTCCGTATCCTGTACCACATCTCCGCCAGATCTCGGAGGACCTTAAGCCTAACCTTCTCAAAAAACTTGGGGTCTGCAAATTTGTACAAAAAAACAATATTTTCATATCTACAGTTTTTTAACATTACACCAAATAAACTTCCGATCGGTGACATAGTCGGAGTACCCAATAACATCCTGCAGTTTTTTAAGGAGAAAGCCCACGCATATATTTGTAAGTCCGGGGCCGCCAAACCTCCCTTGCACAGCCTCCTCCTCAATTTCTTCCATGCAAGCCGTGACCCCCTTGATGCCCAAATAAATGAAGCTATCTCACTCTGTAATCTAGCCAGCCATTCCTTTCTAAATCCGAGCGGGATAGCCTCAAACAAAAAAGTAACCTTTGGCAGGATCACCATCTTAACTAAATTGGTCCGGCCAAATAAAGACAGAGGTAAATTCATCCATCCCTTAAGAGTGGCCGAAACCTCTTTCTTTATCCTGAAGAAATTTGTCTTAGCTAAGTCACCAATGTTTTGAGTTATCCTAACCCCCAAATATCTCATTTCTGTCTTGGTGGCTAATCCTGCTGTATCCAGATTCCATACCATGATTTCAGTTTTGTCCTGGTTTATCTCATAGCCTGAGACAGCTCCGAATTCCTTAGTGCCTTTCATTCGTGTTTCACCTGAGAAGCATGGATGGAGATCATCAAGGTATTTTTTCTTTGTATGATTAAAGCTATCAATTTCTAATATCTGTGTTCAGACCCTCAGTCAGTTGAATGGGGGAAAATAGCTTGACAAACATGTATCATGCTCAGGTTTGCATTTCTCACGCATTAGCCAACCCTGAGGAGGCCTTTCCCTACCACCAGGGCAGTTCTAGGGTAAGTTGTGAGGAGTGAAGCTCTCCCCAGGGGACACCTCCTAGGCCTTGTTGATTCTCTTGTTGTGGCCTTAGGGCTTGGGCACTTTCCCATTTTAAAGGCAGGGTGAAGGTGCACGCACCCTTCAAACCAATGGTAGGAAGTTGTGCTTATCTGATGTTTGTAAAACAGATCACCGGCCTGCCATTGCAGGCTGGTGTGCGTGTTGGTACCAGTGATGTTCTTAAGTATGCATCTAGCCTGGCATTTCGGGCTAGTCTGTGCACTTGCACCAATGATGTACTTAAACATGATTCAACCCTGCTGTTGCTGGCCGGTCTGCGCACTTGCACCAATGAAGTGCTAGAACATGTGTTCAGCCTGCCATTGCAGGCTCGTGTGAGCACTTGCACGTATGTTGTTCATAAACATGTGTCCAGCCTGCCATTTCAAGTATGTGCGGGTGCAATTGCGCTTCTGCTCAGGATATCCATCCTGAGAGGACCTATCACTACCACGAGAGCACCCCCAGGATAAGTCTTAAGGGGTGAAGTGAGTGGTAGGTGAAAGGCCAGGCGGGTACACCTGTGTTTTCCCTGCCCAGGTATTGATGAACGCCCATGTGTGTTTTCACTACCTGTGTGGTTTGCTCTTCCCATAGGCATGGAGAAATAGTTGAAATTAGTGAAGGCTGCAACAGTGGATTGCAGTGGAGCAGCCTCATCGTGTTTCCTATCAATAGATTCACAATGACAAATCCTTTCCGGTGCTGAAGGTGGTTTTGTCATTACTAGCTTAGAAATGCCTCTCCTGGACGTCTGCGTTTCTCTGCTCTAAAACTTTTTGTGTGCCTTTTAGCTTGACTCTAGTCCACACTGGAGGCTGGGGGAGCACATCTGGGAGTTCCCCTGCGACAGCTATGAAACATTGGGCATGCAACTAGAAGGAAAGACCTCTGCCATTTGAGGGCCTGGCTGGATAGATTGGAATAAGAGGTTTTGACACTTGGCCTCTGGAAGCATCTGGTAGCCTTGTGGGTGTACTTCCCGAGTGACTGCCAAGCCCCCATTTGATGACTGCCTTCTAATTAGTCCTGCTACCTTACCCTACCTGCTTCCCTGGGACCCTGACTAAGTGTGACCTCAGCAGCATGTAGTCTAGTATGCGGGGAGGGCTGCTTTTCTTTCATCTGTGGAAGTAGGACAGTTAGGATGAGCTGGAGGGTGGAGGAAGGCCTGGGTCACAAGATCTGCAGTGTGCTATCAATTGACTAGCTGGGTATCAGTTGCACCACATTACGGTGCTGAGTACGTATGCGTGCGAGCTCGTTCCATAAGTACCTGCCTGATATGCGTTGCACTGTGTATGCATGTGGAGTGAGTGTGTGTGTGGGAGTGACAGTCTGCGGATTACCTGTGATTCATGACACTGGTTGGGGGTGCTGCCTTCCACGTTTATTTCTTCCCAGAAGAACAGTACAGTTGACAATGGTTTTACCCGTGCAGTCTCTGCCCACTGTGCAGCTAAAAAGTGTTATAGTTCTGTAGTGAGGGCGGGGTTCTACTAGCACACATTGCTAGGTTAACACAAGCCTTTTAGGAGTCAAACACCATTTTGTCACTTTTTCCGCTTTTTGCACACAACTTTGTAGGTAGCTGTTGTTGCAAGTTAGAATGCTTTATTTTTCTTCACATGAGAAAGGTCTGTTTTCCACATCCCTAGACTTACACCGCGGCCTTAGTCTGTACACTGCGTGCAGAAGTCTTCAAGGTCAGAAAAACAATGTATGCTGTGATTTAGGTTGATCGGCCCACAGCTCTAGGCATAACACGCACACAGCGGCACTCAACTGAAATCCTAGTGCTTTAATATTGCAATGCATGCACGATTCAAGCACTTAGAAGAATATTGTTTCCAGAGACAGAGAGCTATGCTGATCCGGATGTGATTCACCTCTGCTGATCTTGGAGGTACGGGTATCCCCATTTAAGCCTAAGAGACCTTTTATTATTATTATTAACCTTGCTCCTTGCGGGGGAGGGTGGTACACAAGGTGTTATAGGACCTGTTTCCGCTATCATTGTAATACAATTTCTCCTTTTGTGTTTTATGGAATTGTAACAATGCTGACTGTTTTATTTCTGATCATATGCCTGCTTATCTTAGCCAAAATACTGCATCTTAGAGCACGTAGCTCAAAATAAACTTTTACGTGTCTCTAATTACTCACGTTGTGGAATGGTATGAGAATAAAACGAAAGAGTGTTCTTGATTCCCACCATTCCTGAGAGTACCCTAAGTCGCATGTTCTGGGTTGTACAATCATTGGTAGCTTCACTCTAGGACGGAGAGCTAATGAGACACTGATGCTAGTCAGATAGGGGTTCTGGGTTCTGGGTTCTGAGGTGAGTTTCTGGTCCACCACAATTCACTGATGTCCTGGTTTCCTGGGCATAGTTCTGTGCATAAGCAGAATCCCTGCAACAGTTCTTTGCATGTACATTTTTCTGATATTGTTGCGACTTGGGGTGTATCCTATAACTGTGTGGTATCGAATTGCAAGTATTGCTACGGTGGGCCGGGGGTTGACAACACGTGAACAAGAACATGTGATAATCATTGCAAAATAAGCTAATTGCAATTCTTCACATCGCAGTCTATCACAAAAAAATAACACTGTTAACGTTGTATTCCCAAACCGGCGGCACCATGCGATAGTAGTAGGATAACGCGCCAAATGACCCCGTAAAAATCAAAGCGACGCCCCAAAAATGCAAAACACGAACGTGAAACATTTTTGAAATGCCCCAAATCACGATACAAAAATCAGCAACAACCAGCGACAGGCCTGCAATTCCCACACGTCAAGCGGAAAAATGCACTATAAAAGCAACATAAAAAACACCAAAAGCAAAGCAAACTGCATAGCACCTTGGATGCACCGGAACCAAGTGCAGAGGACAACCTGAACCCCCCAAGCCCAACGTAGGATCAGCCAGCAACCCGGTGTTCGGTGAAGGGCAGGGAGAAGAGGAAGACGGGGTTTAGTCTGCAGGAAGACCTGATTATCATCACGGAGGTGACAGAACACTACCAACAACTGTTCGTCACCTCCACTGCGTCATTGGCAACACAAACGGAACAATGGCAGTCCATTGTTAACAACCTGAATGCAGTTGGAGTGTTGAGGAGGTCAATGGAGGAGGTCAAGAGGCGCTGGCATGATTTGCAAAGCCAAACCAAACAGAAACTCGTTGCCAACAGGAAGGCAGCAAAGGCAACTGGAGGTGGGAGTCCTGCACCACAGGAGGAGCTGGATGAGCTGGAGGAAATGAAGGCCACAGTCATCAGTGTGGAGACGCTGCAAGGGGTCAGGAGCCTAGACACAGCTCGACATGACCTGACCCAACAGTAACAGGGTGAGTAACGACCAGCAACTGGGGGGACGGAGGGAGATGGGCCAAATGGCACACATGCACAATCAAGTGGAGCACACTGCACACCCACAATGATTGTGGAACATGTCCCTGATACCCTTGGCACACTGCAGCACACATAGAAACACCAAGTATGCCCCCGCCCACAATGTGCACAAAGCGGCCCGCTCCCCATTACCAATCCCACAACCTACCCAAGCACCTGTGCTCAATCCAGCAAAGCTGCGGCTCTGTGAGCCACACTGACAATGCAAGTGACACTGCATGACCGATAGCATGGCCTACAGCCAAAATACATGACATGGCTCACGACACAACACTTAGGTGGCCCAGTGTAGCTCACATCCTCAAAGTAGCAGGTCACACTCTGACACATCCAATAGCACATACAACCCCTGATGCCAACAACAAACCTGCAGACAAACAATGCACAAGAGTACAAAAACCATCCAAGAGCACAAATGACCCAAGTCACACAGCCTCAAATCGATAAGGATCCGCTAAATCTGAGCTGCAGGGGCAACTCTCCCACAATGCAGCACACATACATAGAAATAACAGCGCCTCAACATTGACAACAGTGTGGTACAAAGTGCAACATTTACACCACAGGACAGAGGATACAACTGGTGCCGCTTGTGAATAGAAACCGGCCAATCACATCTGGCATTGCATGAAACTATGAGATGATAATGTACAAGTACAACCTCATATCCGACATGTAGTCGAAATCTCCACTGTCTTCCATCAAATAGCCAGCTGCTCCAAAACAGTCACAATGTACATTGTCATGCTGTCTGTTTGGAAACATGTACAAAGCATCAACATACATGGAACACACTGTTAACCTGCATCTCCCCTTTACATTGCAGCGGGACAATCAACACCTCCTGCAGAGCAGACCAGACATATCTTCAGTGATAATGAAGAGGACCCCCTGGTCATCTGCTTCGACACCATCCAACAGATCCTAGACAACCTCCGCACCCCAACCCGAGGAGCAGATCAGCCCAGCTGCATCGAGGTGATCCCACCCCCTCTACAGACCACACAGCAGGAAGCACACACCACCACAGTTGGCTCACATAACCCCCATGACCAACACATGGCATTCAAACGCCGTGTGTTACGGTGCTATGAGAAGATGGATGAGCAGCTGTGGGTGGGGTTCGACCTTATGACAGCCAAACTAGA